>NW_027662046.1:0-57774 GCF_963422515.1 Blennius ocellaris | reverse complement strand
CACCTCCATTCCTCCTCCTATCATTCTACACCTCCATTCCTCCTCCTATCATTCTACACCTCCATTCCTCCTATCATTCTACACCTCCATTCCTCCTCCTATCATTCTACACCTCCATTCCTCTCCTATCATTCTACACCTCCATTCCTCCTCTATCATTCTACACCTCCATTCCTCCTCCTATCATTCTACACCTCCATTCCTCCTCTATCATTCTACACCTCCATTCCTCCTCCTATCATTCTACACCTCCATTCCTCCTCTATCATTCTACACCTCCATTCCTCCTCCTATCATTCTACACCTCCATTCCTCCTCTATCATTCTACACCTCCATTCCTCCTCTATCATTCTACACCTCCATTCCTCCTTCCTATCATTCTACACCTCCATTCCTCCTTCTATCATTCTACACCTCCATTCCTCCTTCTATCATTCTACACCTCCATTCCTCCTCTATCATTCTACACCTCCATTCCTCCTCCTATCATTCTACACCTCCATTCCTCCTCCTATCATTCTACACCTCCATTCCTCCTTCCTATCATTCTACACCTCCATTCCTCCTCTATCATTCTACACCTCCATTCCTCCTTCCTATCATTCTACACCTCCATTCCTCCTCTATCATTCTACACCTCCATTCCTCCTCCTATCATTCTACACCTCCATTCCTCCTCTATCATTCTACACCTCCATTCCTCCTCCTATCATTCTACACCTCCATTCCTCCTCCTATCATTCTACACCTCCATTCCTCCTTCTATCATTCTACACCTCCATTCCTCCTCTATCATTCTACACCTCCATTCCTCCTTCTATCATTCTACACCTCCATTCCTCCTCCTATCATTCTACACCTCCATTCCTCCTCCTATCATTCTACACCTCCATTCCTCCTCCTATCATTCTACACCTCCATTCCTCCTTCCTATCATTCTACACCTCCATTCCTCCTTCTATCATTCTACACCTCCATTCCTCCTTCTATCATTCTACACCTCCATTCCTCCTTCTATCATTCTACACCTCCATTCCTCCTTCTATCATTCTACACCTCCATTCCTCCTTCTATCATTCTACACCTCCATTCCTCCTCCTATCATTCTACACCTCCATTCCTCCTCCTATCATTCTACACCTCCATTCCTCCTCCTATCATTCTACACCTCCATTCCTCCTCCTATCATTCTACACCTCCATTCCTCCTTCTATCATTCTACACCTCCATTCCTCCTCTATCATTCTACACCTCCATTCCTCCTTCTATCATTCTACACCTCCATTCCTCCTTCTATCATTCTACACCTCCATTCCTCCTTCTATCATTCTACACCTCCATTCCTCCTTCTATCATTCTACACCTCCATTCCTCCTTCTATCATTCTACACCTCCATTCCTCCTTCTATCATTCTACACCTCCATTCCTCCTTCTATCATTCTACACCTCCATTCCTCCTTCTATCATTCTACACCTCCATTCCTCCTTCTATCATTCTACACCTCCATTCCTCCTTCCTATCATTCTACACCTCCATTCCTCCTTCTATCATTCTACACCTCCATTCCTCCTCTCTATCATTCTACACCTCCATTCCTCCTTCTATCATTCTACACCTCCATTCCTCCTCCTATCATTCTACACCTCCATTCCTCCTCCTATCATTCTACACCTCCATTCCTCCTCTATCATTCTACACCTCCATTCCTCCTTCTATCATTCTACACCTCCATTCCTCCTTCTATCATTCTACACCTCCATTCCTCCTCCTATCATTCTACACCTCCATTCCTCCTCTATCATTCTACACCTCCATTCCTCCTCCTATCATTCTACACCTCCATTCCTCCTTCTATCATTCTACACCTCCATTCCTCCTTCTATCATTCTACACCTCCATTCCTCCTCCTATCATTCTACACCTCCATTCCTCCTTCTATCATTCTACACCTCCATTCCTCCTTCTATCATTCTACACCTCCATTCCTCCTCTATCATTCTACACCTCCATTCCTCCTTCTATCATTCTACACCTCCATTCCTCCTCCTATCATTCTACACCTCCATTCCTCTCTATCATTCTACACCTCCATTCCTCCTATCATTCTACACCTCCATTCCTCCTTCTATCATTCTACACCTCCATTCCTCCTCCTATCATTCTACACCTCCATTCCTCCTCCTATCATTCTACACCTCCATTCCTCCTTCTATCATTCTACACCTCCATTCCTCCTTCTATCATTCTACACCTCCATTCCTCCTTCTATCATTCTACACCTCCATTCCTCCTATCATTCTACACCTCCATTCCTCCTCCTATCATTCTACACCTCCATTCCTCCTCTATCATTCTACACCTCCATTCCTCCTCCTATCATTCTACACCTCCATTCCTCCTTCTATCATTCTACACCTCCATTCCTCCTCCTATCATTCTACACCTCCATTCCTCCTTCTATCATTCTACACCTCCATTCCTCCTTCTATCATTCTACACCTCCATTCCTCCTTCTATCATTCTACACCTCCATTCCTCCTCTATCATTCTACACCTCCATTCCTCCTCCTATCATTCTACACCTCCATTCCTCCTCTATCATTCTACACCTCCATTCCTCCTTCTATCATTCTACACCTCCATTCCTCCTTCTATCATTCTACACCTCCATTCCTCCTTCTATCATTCTACACCTCCATTCCTCCTTCTATCATTCTACACCTCCATTCCTCCTCCTATCATTCTACACCTCCATTCCTCCTCCTATCATTCTACACCTCCATTCCTCCTCTATCATTCTACACCTCCATTCCTCCTCCTATCATTCTACACCTCCATTCCTCCTCTATCATTCTACACCTCCATTCCTCCTCCTATCATTCTACACCTCCATTCCTCCTCCTATCATTCTACACCTCCATTCCTCCTCCTATCATTCTACACCTCCATTCCTCCTCCTATCATTCTACACCTCCATTCCTCCTTCTATCATTCTACACCTCCATTCCTCCTCCTATCATTCTACACCTCCATTCCTCCTCCTATCATTCTACACCTCCATTCCTCCTCCTATCATTCTACACCTCCATTCCTCCTCCTATCATTCTACACCTCCATTCCTCCTTCTATCATTCTACACCTCCATTCCTCCTCCTATCATTCTACACCTCCATTCCTCCTTCTATCATTCTACACCTCCATTCCTCCTTCTATCATTCTACACCTCCATTCTCCTCCTATCATTCTACACCTCCATTCTCCTTCTATCATTCTACACCTCCATTCCTCCTCCTATCATTCTACACCTCCATTCCTCCTCCTATCATTCTACACCTCCATTCCTCCTTCTATCATTCTACACCTCCATTCCTCCTCTATCATTCTACACCTCCATTCCTCCTCTATCATTCTACACCTCCATTCCTCCTCCTATCATTCTACACCTCCATTCCTCCTCCTATCATTCTACACCTCCATTCCTCCTTCTATCATTCTACACCTCCATTCCTCCTCCTATCATTCTACACCTCCATTCCTCCTCCTATCATTCTACACCTCCATTCCTCATCCTATCATTCTACACCTCCATTCCTCCTCCTATCATTCTACACCTCCATTCCTCCTCCTATCATTCTACACCTCCATTCCTCCTCCTATCATTCTACACCTCCATTCCTCCTCCTATCATTCTACACCTCCATTCCTCATTCTATCATTCTACACCTCCATTCCTCCTCCTATCATTCTACACCTCCATTCCTCCTCCTATCATTCTACACCTCCATTCCTCCTCCTATCATTCTACACCTCCATTCCTCCTCCTATCATTCTACACCTCCATTCCTCCTCTATCATTCTACACCTCCATTCCTCCTCCTATCATTCTACACCTCCATTCCTCTCCTATCATTCTACACCTCCATTCCTCCTCTATCATTCTACACCTCCATTCCTCCTCCTATCATTCTACACCTCCATTCCTCCTCCTATCATTCTACACCTCCATTCCTCCTCCTATCATTCTACACCTCCATTCCTCCTTCTATCATTCTACACCTCCATTCCTCCTTCTATCATTCTACACCTCCATTCCTCCTTCTATCATTCTACACCTCCATTCCTCCTCTATCATTCTACACCTCCATTCCTCCTCCTATCATTCTACACCTCCATTCCTCCTCCTATCATTCTACACCTCCATTCCTCCTCTATCATTCTACACCTCCATTCCTCCTTCTATCATTCTACACCTCCATTCCTCCTCCTATCATTCTACACCTCCATTCCTCCTTCTATCATTCTACACCTCCATTCCTCCTCTATCATTCTACACCTCCATTCCTCCTTCTATCATTCTACACCTCCATTCCTCCTCCTATCATTCTACACCTCCATTCCTCCTCCTATCATTCTACACCTCCATTCCTCCTCCTATCATTCTACACCTCCATTCCTCCTCCTATCATTCTACACCTCCATTCCTCCTCCTATCATTCTACACCTCCATTCCTCCTCCTATCATTCTACACCTCCATTCCTCCTCCTATCATTCTACACCTCCATTCCTCCTCCTATCATTCTACACCTCCATTCCTCCTCCTATCATTCTACACCTCCATTCCTCCTCCTATCATTCTACACCTCCATTCCTCCTCCTATCATTCTACACCTCCATTCCTCCTCCTATCATTCTACACCTCCATTCCTCCTCCTATCATTCTACACCTCCATTCCTCCTCCTATCATTCTACACCTCCATTCCTCCTCCTATCATTCTACACCTCCATTCCTCCTCCTATCATTCTACACCTCCATTCCTCCTCCTATCATTCTACACCTCCATTCCTCCTCCTATCATTCTACACCTCCATTCCTCCTCCTATCATTCTACACCTCCATTCCTCCTCCTATCATTCTACACCTCCATTCCTCCTCCTATCATTCTACACCTCCATTCCTCCTCCTATCATTCTACACCTCCATTCCTCCTCCTATCATTCTACACCTCCATTCCTCCTCCTATCATTCTACACCTCCATTCCTCCTCCTATCATTCTACACCTCCATTCCTCCTCCTATCATTCTACACCTCCATTCCTCCTCCTATCATTCTACACCTCCATTCCTCCTCCTATCATTCTACACCTCCATTCCTCCTCCTATCATTCTACACCTCCATTCCTCCTCCTATCATTCTACACCTCCATTCCTCCTCCTATCATTCTACACCTCCATTCCTCCTCCTATCATTCTACACCTCCATTCCTCCTCCTATCATTCTACACCTCCATTCCTCCTCCTATCATTCTACACCTCCATTCCTCCTCCTATCATTCTACACCTCCATTCCTCCTCCTATCATTCTACACCTCCATTCCTCCTCCTATCATTCTACACCTCCATTCCTCCTCCTATCATTCTACACCTCCATTCCTCCTCCTATCATTCTACACCTCCATTCCTCCTCCTATCATTCTACACCTCCATTCCTCCTCCTATCATTCTACACCTCCATTCCTCCTCCTATCATTCTACACCTCCATTCCTCCTCCTATCATTCTACACCTCCATTCCTCCTCCTATCATTCTACACCTCCATTCCTCCTCCTATCATTCTACACCTCCATTCCTCCTCCTATCATTCTACACCTCCATTCCTCCTCCTATCATTCTACACCTCCATTCCTCCTCCTATCATTCTACACCTCCATTCCTCCTCCTATCATTCTACACCTCCATTCCTCCTCCTATCATTCTACACCTCCATTCCTCCTCCTATCATTCTACACCTCCATTCCTCCTCCTATCATTCTACACCTCCATTCCTCCTCCTATCATTCTACACCTCCATTCCTCCTCCTATCATTCTACACCTCCATTCCTCCTCCTATCATTCTACACCTCCATCTTTAGGAACCCTTTAGGAACGGTCTAGGAACCCTTTAGGAACCCTCTAGGAACCCTTTAGGAACCCTCTAGGAACCCTTTAGGAACAGTCTAGGAACCCTTTAGGAACAGTCTAGGAACCCTCTAGGAACGGTCTAGCGCTGTTGAGGAACCCTCTAGGAACGGTCTAGCGCTGTTGAGGAACCCTCTAGGAACGGTCTAGCGCTGTTCAGGAACCCTCTAGGAACGGTCTAGGAACCCTCTAGGAACCCTTTAGGAACCCTCTAGGAACGGTCTAGGAACCCTCTAGGAACGGTCTAGCGCTGTTGAGGAACCCTCTAGGAACGGTCTAGCGCTGTTGAGGAACCCTCTAGGAACGGTCTAGGAACCCTCTAGGAACGGTCTAGGAACCCTCTAGGAACCCTCTAGGAACGGTCTAGCGCTGTTGAGGAACCCTCTAGGAACGGTCTAGCGCTGTTGAGGAACCCTCTAGGAACGGTCTAGGAACCCTTTAGGAACGGTCTAGGAACCCTCTAGGAACGGTCTAGGAACCCTTTAGGAACGGTCTAGGAACCCTCTAGGAACGGTCTAGGAACCCTTTAGGAACGGTCTAGCGCTGTGAGGAACCTCTAGGAACGGTCTAGCGCTGTTGAGGAACCCTCTAGGAACGGTCTAGCGCTGTTCAGGAACCCTCTAGGAACGGTCCTAGCGCTGTTCAGGAACCCTCTAGGAACGGTCTAGGAACCCTCTAGGAACCCTTTAGGAACCCTCTAGGAACGGTCTAGGAACCCTCTAGGAACGGTCTAGCGCTGTTCAGGAACCCTCTAGGAACGGTCTAGCGCTGTTGAGGAACCCTCTAGGAACGGTCTAGCGCTGTTGAGGAACCCTCTAGGAACGGTCTAGGAACCCTCTAGGAACGGTCTAGGAACCCTCTAGGAACCCTCTAGGAACGGTCTAGCGCTGTTGAGGAACCCTCTAGGAACGGTCTAGCGCTGTTGAGGAACCCTCTAGGAACGGTCTAGGAACCCTTTAGGAACGGTCTAGGAACCCTCTAGGAACGGTCTAGGAACCCTTTAGGAACGGTCTAGGAACCCTCTAGGAACGGTCTAGGAACGGTCTAGGAACCCTCTAGGAACGGTCTAGGAACCCTTTAGGAACGGTCTAGCGCTGTTGAGGAACCCTCTAGGAACGGTCTAGCGCTGTTGAGGAACCCTCTAGGAACGGTCTAGCGCTGTTCAGGAACCCTCTAGGAACGGTCTAGCGCTGTTCAGGAACCCTCTAGGAACGGTCTAGGAACCCTCTAGGAACCCTTTAGGAACCCTCTAGGAACGGTCTAGGAACCCTCTAGGAACGGTCTAGCGCTGTTGAGGAACCCTCTAGGAACGGTCTAGCGCTGTTGAGGAACCCTCTAGGAACGGTCTAGGAACCCTCTAGGAACGGTCTAGGAACGGTCTAGGAACCCTCTAGGAACGGTCTAGCGCTGTTGAGGAACCCTCTAGGAACGGTCTAGCGCTGTTGAGGAACCCTCTAGGAACGGTCTAGGAACCCTTTAGGAACGGTCTAGGAACCCTCTAGGAACGGTCTAGGAACCCTTTAGGAACGGTCTAGGAACCCTCTAGGAACGGTCTAGGAACGGTCTAGGAACCCTCTAGGAACGGTCTAGGAACCCTTTAGGAACGGTCTAGCGCTGTTGAGGAACCCTCTAGGAACGGTCTAGCGCTGTTGAGGAACCCTCTAGGAACGGTCTAGCGCTGTTGAGGAACCCTCTAGGAACGGTCTAGCGCTGTTGAGGAACCCTCCAGTACGGACATTGGGTCCTACACTAGCTGAAGTACTTCACACACACAAATGGTACGACGTGACGTAAATTGTGGTGAAGAAACTGAGCAAAGTAATGTAAGATTCTGTCCTCAACCCTCAGCAGACTTTCCACTTCCTGTCTCAATGTATCAAACATTTGCAGGCTTTGTTTGTTGACGATTTCCTGTTTAGTGTTTGAGTTTTTGCTCCACAGATCCGGCTTTTCTCAGCGATTCGGGACCTTACAACGGAACGCCGCGGGACGAGCAAGGCCAGCAGACGCTTGTTCACGCTGACAGACATTCACGCTAACAGTGCGGACCGCTGACATAACTCTCCAGGCTTTTATTTTGGAGAGAATGACCGAAATCTTATTTTTGACCTTTTGGGTCTTTTCTTTTTCTTTTTAACAAAAAATAAAGAAAAAAATTGTTTGTATGAGTAAATGAAAAATCCCAAACATTTCTACTAGGCATTTTCAAAATAAAACAGGAACGGTCTGAAATCCTGAAACATTCAGAAGGTTTTTTTTGTTTTCTGTGATAATTGGAGCGACTCAATCGGTGCCCTTCTGTTTGAACCTGGTGTTTTGTCTTTGTTCCAGGTGACGTCCTGTTCAGTCTGTGACGCTCTTATTGTGCTCTCGTGGGCTCCTTTTGCTCCGCTTCTTTCACTTTCATGCTAAATCAACCAAGCGGGACTGACCGACACGTTTCACTGGACTCGCAGGTCAAACAGTTTGAGAGTTGGGTGGGGAGTTTCCCACGGGGCCACCTGGTGGTACACAATCATATTACAGCACTTTGTTGATTGTTGACTTCACTTCCCAGGAAAGAGGAAGTGTTTTTATCAAGGACTTTATTTTCCAGGTTGAATTGTTCAAACTGGCCCGGGAACCAGATGTGTCTCCGTCCTGTAGTACCGCTGTGTACCAGCAGAGGCTGCAGTGAGTCAACCTGGCTGCTCACACATTAAACTACCAATCAGAGTGTCCAGAACGTTTGAATGTGTCCAACGTGATTAAAAAGCTCAAAAGGTTAGCTGCAGTGTGAACCGGCCGGGTGAAAGGCATTCTGGGAAATGGAGCAGACAGAGAAAGGGGAACGTTCTGATTCTGAAAGTGAATTTTTCTTTTACACTCCGTTTACGTCTACAAACAGTCGTTTTTCCACTTTGTTGGCTTGACGTTTGCTCCTCGGCGGGACTCGAACCCACACGCAGGCTGTTGCTTGTGGGCTGGACTTCAGGAAACAGAAACTTTACCTCAGCGACGCAGTTTTCTCCAGGACTCCTTTGTTTTTTTTCCAGGATTTCTTTACTGTATGCATGAAAAACTCACTTTAACAAGAAGACGTAGTTGTTAGCGCTTATTTCTTCGATACGGGTGAACAACGAGCAGCAGTTAGAGATTTGAAGCACTTGGCTCCGTTCCTGCAGGAACTTTTTAACGTTTCATAAGAAGAAGAAAAGCTTTTTGTTTTTTCCCCCCCACGGCACGTCGAACGTTTGAGCCGCCACGCTTTATGCTTCTTTATTTATTTATTATATTGGGACTCATGATATCTTTTTTTCTGACTGAGCAAAAAATTCAAAGATGAAATAATAAAAGTTGTTTGGTTTCAGTTGTAATGACGTTTTTGCTTTTAAATGTGATTTACATCTAGGTGCTCAGGAACCGCCACGTCCTGCACAACCTTTTTATTGATCAGATATTAAATAAAAGTCGGGACATGTCCGATAGCAGACGGTTCCTTTTACCCTCACCTGCATCAGTCAACCTGCTCTTACAATACTTTTTCATCAAAATCCATTGTTTTCTCAAATTCCAAATGGTGGAAATATTAAATTGAGAAAATCACGGATTTCAATAAACAAAATGACGGTAAGACCCCTAAGTAGTGAGAATTAGACCTTTTGAAAGGATTTTCTAAGACAATGGTGAGTACGGTCAAAACTGAAAAATGATTTCAAATTGATATTTTCTCAAGTGATTTTAAAATCATGTCACCATTATAGCCTTACCACTTTTTCTTGTACGTTGTACTGAGACACAAAACACTACGATAACTTGTACAGTGCAACATGTACAACAGGGAGGTTGACGGCAGCAGAGATACATCAATACTTTATTTGTCCCCGTGGGGACATTGTCTCAGCAGCAGACGACGACGTCGGCAGAGGAAACGACGGAATACAAGGAATGGAGTGAAAATAAATGAGCAAAAGCTTTTCCAGCGCAGACCCTGGTTCCCCTGGAGCTTCACAGCAAACACATGCACTTTTGTTGGTGTTGAACTTTCTTACAGAAACATCGTTGCCGTGTTTCCTTCCACCTGTTTTAAAGCTGATGGTAGAAGCAGACCAGAGCCTTTCTTTTCCTGCTTTCACGGGATCTTCCTGGACTCACTGCATTGATCTGATTGTCTGGACTGGTATCAGACTGGAGGGGCAGAGCCTTGGTCTGAACGGGAGGTGAAGTTTTAACCTTCCAGGTTCTTCACCTTCACTCTGGATCTCCTTTTCTACCATTGTTCTGCTTTCATCACGTTCTTTACTGCTATAAGGCACCTTTCAAATAGACCACGTCTTCTGAGGACTACATTTCACTCCAAACTGTAATAAGACGACCACTGACCTTAAAGAGGACATTGGACGTCTCTCCAGGGACCTGGAGAAGAAGGACGCCATGTTGTCTTCATGGAGGACCAGTCCAAACATCTGGCCTCGTTCAACACCACCTTCCAGGACCTCCAGGACACAGTTGGTGGGATCCTACTTCCTGTCCTCGCTCCTCTTCCTCCTGCTCCACCCCCAGCCATGGTCTTCCTCCTGCTCCACCCCCAGCCATGGTCTTCCCCCTGCTCCACCCCCAGCCATGGTCTTCCTCCTGCTCCACCCCCAGCCAAGGTCTTCCTCCTGATCCACCCCCAGCCATGGTCTTCCTCCTGCTCCACCCCCAGCCATGGTCTTCCTCCTGATCCACCCCCAGCCATGGTCTTCCTCCTGCTCCACCCCCAGCCATGGTCTTCCCCCTGCTCCACCCCCAGCCATGGTCTTCCTCCTGCTCCACCCCCAGCCAAGGTCTTCCTCCTGATCCACCCCCAGCCATGGTCTTCCTCCTGCTCCACCCCCAGCCATGGTCTTCCTCCTGATCCACCCCCAGCCATGGTCTTCCTCCTGCTCCACCCCCAACCATGGTCTTCCTCCTGATCCACCCCCAGCCATGGTCTTCATCCTGCTCCACCCCCAACCATGGTCTTCCTCCTGATCCACCCCCAGCCATGGTCTTCCTCCTGCTCCACCCCAGCCATGGTCTTCCTCCTGCTCCACCCCAGCCATGGTCTTCCCCCTGCTCCACCCCCAGCCATGTTCTTCCTCCTGCTCCACCCCAGCCATGGTCTTCCTCCTGCTCCACCCCCAGCCATGGTCTTCTTCCTGCTCCACCCCCAGCCATCATCCACCATGGTCTTCCTCCTGCTCCACCCCCAGCCATGGTCTTCTTCCTGCTCCACCCCCAGCCATCATCCACCATGGTCTTCCTCCTGCTCCACCCCCAGCCATGGTCTTCCTCCTGCTCCACCCCCAACCATGGTCTTCCTCTTGCTCCACCCCCAGCCATCATCCACCATGGTCTTCCTCCTGCTCCACCCCCAGCCATGGTCTTCCTCCTGCTCCACCCCCAGCCATGGTCTTCTTCCTGCTCCACCCCCAGCCATCATCCACCATGGTCTTCCTCCTGCTCCACCCCCAGGCATGGTCTTCCTCCTGCTCCACCCCCAGCCATGGTCTTCCTCCTGCTCCACCCCCAACCATGGTCTTCCTCCTGCTCCACCCCCAGCCATCAGCCTTAATCCACCAGCTACTCGTCATCTTCCTCCACCACCTTCTCCTCATCTTCATCCACCACCTTCTCCTCATCTTCATCCACCACCTTCTCCTCATCTTCATCCACCACCTTCTCCTCATCTTCATCCTCCACCTTCTCATCTTCATCATCCACCTTCTCCTCATCTTCATCATCCACCTTCTCCTCATCTTCCTCCACCAGCTGCTCCTCATCTTCCTCCACCAGCTGCTCCTCATCTTCCTCCACCACCTTCTCCTCATCTTTCTCCACCACCTTCTCCTCATCTTCATCCTCCACCTTCTCATCTTCATCATCCACCTTCTCCTCATCTTCCTCCACCAGCTGCTCCTCATCTTCCTCCACCAGCTGCTCCTCATCTTCATCCACCACCTTCTCCTCATCTTTCTCCACCACCTTCTCCTCATCTTCATCCTCCACCTTCTCATCTTCATCATCCACCTTCTCCTCATCTTCCTCCACCAGCTGCTCCTCATCTTCCTCCACCAGCTGCTCCTCATCTTCATCCACCACCTTCTCCTCATCTTTCTCCACCACCTTCTCCTCATCTTCATCCTCCACCTTCTCATCTTCATCATCCACCTTCTCCTCATCTTCCTCCACCAGCTGCTCCTCATCTTCATCCACCACCTTCTCCTCATCTTCATCCACCACCTTCTCCTCATCTTCATCCACCACCTTCTCCTCATCTTCATCCACCACCTTCTCCTCATCTTCATCCACCACCTTCTCCTCATCTTCATCCACCATCTTCTCCTCATCTTCATCCACCAGCTTCTCATCTTCCTCCACCACCTTCTCCTCATCTTCCTCCACCACCTTCTCCTCATCTTTCTCCACCACCTTCTCCTCATCTTCATCCTCCACCTTCTCATCTTCATCATCCACCTTCTCCTCATCTTCCTCCACCAGCTGCTCCTCATCTTCCTCCACCAGCTGCTCCTCATCTTCATCCACCACCTTCTCCTCATCTTTCTCCACCACCTTCTCCTCATCTTCATCCTCCACCTTCTCATCTTCATCATCCACCTTCTCCTCATCTTCCTCCACCAGCTGCTCCTCATCTTCATCCACCACCTTCTCCTCATCTTCATCCACCACCTTCTCCTCATCTTTCTCCACCACCTTCTCCTCATCTTAATCCTCCACCTTCTCATCTTCATCATCCACCTTCTCCTCATCTTCCTCCACCACCTTCTCCTCATCTTCATCCACCACCTTCTCCTCATCTTCATCCACCACCTTCTCCTCATCTTCCTCCACCAGCTGCTCCTCATCTTCATCCACCACCTTCTCCTCATCTTTCTCCACCACCTTCTCCTCATCTTCATCCTCCACCTTCTCATCTTCATCATCCACCTTCTCCTCATCTTCATCCACCACCTTCTCCTCATCTTCATCCACCACCTTCTCCTCATCTTCATCCACCAGCTTCTCATCTTCCTCCACCACCTTCTCCTCATCTTCCTCCACCAGCTTCTCATCTTCCTCCACCACCTTCTCCTCATCTTCCTCCACCAGCTGCTCCTCATCTTCCTCCACCAGCTGCTCCTCATCCTCTCTTCTCTCCAACAACATTAATAACAGTAGATTCCATCACAGAAATGCATCACACCTCTTCAAAGTGATCCCACGTTGTCTTCCTGGACCAGCCGTTCCTTTAATCCTCTGTAAGGTTCTGGATCTTTTACAAACTTCCCCCGTCGGTCCACTGAGTTATAGTCCATGTAGGTTCTAATGATACGGCCCGTCGACATCTGAAGTGACGAAGAAGGACTTTAATGAGCTTTTTAGTTTTTAGTAACTGTGGAAACGTCTTTATCTCCGGTCCCGTTCACACACTTGTCCGAGGTGCAGCTTCAGCACCATTTGAAGCCTGAACACGTTTCTTACTGTGGAAGCCACAATGTAGATCTCATTGATCACAATGTAGATCTCATTGATCACAATGTAGATCTCATTGATCACAATGTAGATCTCATTGATCACAATGTAGATGCCATTGATCACAATGTAGATCTCATTGATCACAATGTAGATCTCATTGATCACAATGTAGATTTCATTGATCACAATGTAGATCTCATTGATCACAATGTAGATCTCATTGATCACAATGTAGATTTCATTGATCACAATGTAGATCTCATTGATGACAATGTAGATTCCATTGATCACAATGTAGATCTCATTGATCACAATGTAGATTTCATTGATCACAATGTAGATCTCATTGATCACAATGTAGATCTCATTGATCACAATGTAGATTTCATTGATCACAATGTAGATCTCATTGATCACAATGTAGATTTCATTGATCACAATGTAGATTTCATTGATCACAATGTAGATCTCATTGATCACAATGTAGATCTCATTGATCACAATGTAGATCTCATTGATCACAATGTAGATTCCATTGATCACAATGTAGATTTCATTGATCACAATGTAGATTTCATTGATCACAATGTAGATCTCATTGATCACAATGTAGATCTCATTGATCACAATGTAGATTTCATTGATCACAATGTAGATCTCATTGATCACAATGTAGATCTCATTGATCACAATGTAGATTTCATTGATCACAATGTAGATCTCATTGATCACAATGTAGATTTCATTGATCACAATGTAGATTCCATTGATCACAATGTAGATCTCATTGATCACAATGTAGATTTCATACATCACAATGTAGATTTCATTGATCACAATGTAGATTGTATTGATCACAATGTAGATTTCATTGATCACAATGTAGATCTCATTGATCACAATGTAGATCTCATTGATCACAATGTAGATTTCATTGATCACAATGTAGATTTCATACATCACAATGTAGATTTCATTGATCACAATGTAGATTGTATTGATCACAATGTAGATTTCATAGATCACAATGTAGCTTTCATAGATCACAATGTAGATCTCATTGATCACAATGTAGATTTCATTGATCACAATGTAGATTTCATACATCACAATGTAGATTTCATTGATCACAATGTAGATTGTATTGATCACAATGTAGATTTCATAGATCACAATGTAGATTTCATTGATCACAATGTAGATTTCATACATCACAATGTAGATTTCATTGATCACAATGTAGATTGTATTGATCACAATGTAGATTTCATTGATCACAATGTAGATTTCATTGATCACAATGTAGATTTCATTGATCACAATGTAGATTGTATTGATCACAATGTAGATTTCATAGATCACAATGTAGATTTCATACATCACAATGTAGATTTCATTGATCACAATGTAGATTTCATACATCACAATGTAGATCTCATTGATCACAATGTAGATTTCATTGATCACAATGTAGATTGTATTGATCACAATGTAGATTTCATTGATCACAATGTAGATTGTATTGATCACAATGTAGATTTCATAGATCACAATGTAGATTTCATTGATCACAATGTAGATCTCATTGATCACAATGTAGATTGTATTGATCACAATGTAGATTTCATAGATCACAATGTAGATTTCATTGATCACAATGTAGATTTCATTGATCACAATGTAGATTTCATTGATCACAATGTAGATTGTATTGATCACAATGTAGATTTCATTGATCACAATGTAGATTGTATTGATCACAATGTAGATTTCATAGATCACAATGTAGATTTCATTGATCACAATGTAGATCTCATTGATCACAATGTAGATTTCATTGATCACAATGTAGATTTCATACATCACAATGTAGATTTCATTGATCACAATGTAGATTGTATTGATCACAATGTAGATTTCATAGATCACAATGTAGATTTCATTGATCACAATGTAGATTTCATACATCACAATGTAGATTTCATTGATCACAATGTAGATTGTATTGATCACAATGTAGATTTCATTGATCACAATGTAGATTTCATTGATCACAATGTAGATTTCATTGATCACAATGTAGATTGTATTGATCACAATGTAGATTTCATAGATCACAATGTAGATTTCATACATCACAATGTAGATTTCATTGATCACAATGTAGATTTCATACATCACAATGTAGATCTCATTGATCACAATGTAGATTTCATTGATCACAATGTAGATTGTATTGATCACAATGTAGATTTCATTGATCACAATGTAGATTGTATTGATCACAATGTAGATTTCATAGATCACAATGTAGATTTCATTGATCACAATGTAGATCTCATTGATCACAATGTAGATTGTATTGATCACAATGTAGATTTCATAGATCACAATGTAGATTTCATTGATCACAATGTAGATTTCATTGATCACAATGTAGATTGTATTGATCACAATGTAGATTTCATTGATCACAATGTAGATTGTATTGATCACAATGTAGATTTCATAGATCACAATGTAGATTTCATTGATCACAATGTAGATCTCATTGATCACAATGTAGATTGTATTGATCACAATGTAGATTTCATTGATCACAATGTAGATTTCATTGATCACAATGTAGATTTCATTGATCACAATGTAGATTGTATTGATCACAATGTAGATTTCATAGATCACAATGTAGATTTCATTGATCACAATGTAGATTTCATTGATCACAATGTAGATCTCATTGATCACAATGTAGATTGTATTGATCACAATGTAGATTTCATTGATCACAATGTAGATTTCATTGATCACAATGTAGATTTCATTGATCACAATGTAGATTGTATTGATCACAATGTAGATTTCATTGATCACAATGTAGATTTCATTGATCACAATGTAGATTTCATTGATCACAATGTAGATTGTATTGATCACAATGTAGATTTCATAGATCACAATGTAGATTTCATACATCACAATGTAGATTTCATTGATCACAATGTAGATTTCATACATCACAATGTAGATCTCATTGATCACAATGTAGATTTCATTGATCACAATGTAGATTGTATTGATCACAATGTAGATTTCATTGATCACAATGTAGATTGTATTGATCACAATGTAGATTTCATAGATCACAATGTAGATTTCATTGATCACAATGTAGATCTCATTGATCACAATGTAGATTGTATTGATCACAATGTAGATTTCATAGATCACAATGTAGATTTCATTGATCACAATGTAGATTTCATTGATCACAATGTAGATTTCATTGATCACAATGTAGATTGTATTGATCACAATGTAGATTTCATTGATCACAATGTAGATTGTATTGATCACAATGTAGATTTCATAGATCACAATGTAGATTTCATTGATCACAATGTAGATCTCATTGATCACAATGTAGATTTCATTGATCACAATGTAGATTTCATACATCACAATGTAGATTTCATTGATCACAATGTAGATTGTATTGATCACAATGTAGATTTCATAGATCACAATGTAGATTTCATTGATCACAATGTAGATTTCATACATCACAATGTAGATTTCATTGATCACAATGTAGATTGTATTGATCACAATGTAGATTTCATTGATCACAATGTAGATTTCATTGATCACAATGTAGATTTCATTGATCACAATGTAGATTGTATTGATCACAATGTAGATTTCATAGATCACAATGTAGATTTCATACATCACAATGTAGATTTCATTGATCACAATGTAGATTTCATACATCACAATGTAGATTTCATTGATCACAATGTAGATTGTATTGATCACAATGTAGATTTCATTGATCACAATGTAGATTGTATTGATCACAATGTAGATTTCATAGATCACAATGTAGATTTCATTGATCACAATGTAGATCTCATTGATCACAATGTAGATTGTATTGATCACAATGTAGATTTCATAGATCACAATGTAGATTTCATTGATCACAATGTAGATTTCATTGATCACAATGTAGATTTCATTGATCACAATGTAGATTGTATTGATCACAATGTAGATTTCATTGATCACAATGTAGATTGTATTGATCACAATGTAGATTTCATAGATCACAATGTAGATTTCATTGATCACAATGTAGATCTCATTGATCACAATGTAGATTGTATTGATCACAATGTAGATTTCATTGATCACAATGTAGATTTCATTGATCACAATGTAGATTTCATTGATCACAATGTAGATTGTATTGATCACAATGTAGATTTCATAGATCACAATGTAGATTTCATTGATCACAATGTAGATTTCATTGATCACAATGTAGATCTCATTGATCACAATGTAGATTGTATTGATCACAATGTAGATTTCATTGATCACAATGTAGATTTCATTGATCACAATGTAGATTTCATTGATCACAATGTAGATTGTATTGATCACAATGTAGATTTCATTGATCACAATGTAGATTTCATTGATCACAATGTAGATTTCATTGATAACTTCAACTTCTTCTGGAAGCAGGATTACTATTGCAACAACACATCATCAGTAGGGTCAAACTAACGTGTCTCACGACGGTCTAACCAGCTCACCTTCCCTATTAGTGGTGAACAATCCAACGCTTGGTGAATTCTGCTTCACAATGATAGGAAGAGCCGACATGGAAGGATCAAACAGCGACGTCGCTATGAACGCTTGGCCGCCACAAGCCACTTCTCCCTGAAACCCAAAAGGTCCTCTTTCTTCCGTCCTGATGGACTTCCTCCCAGCAGCTCTGGAGACAGATATTAGCTGTGAATATCCTACATAAAGTCCACTGGTCCTCTGGAGACTGACTGTTTACATCCTACGGACCCCCCCCCCCAGTGTCCTTCCTCCTGGACTCTTCAGGCTGCACCAGCACCCCCTACTGTTCTCCTCTGTCAATTACGTCATTACTATCGCTGTTCTCAATTAAACTGTCTTCCTGCCATCTCCTCACCCTCCAACATCCAAGTCTCTCATGTGGAGACTTTGTGTTCCACGACCATTTTACCAAAGACAAGAGGAATCCCACAGAAGAGGAGTTAAACAGAGGAATCTGATAAAAATCAAAACTGCTCCTATCAGTAAACAAAAGCCCACAACAATCTAATGTGGACTGTTAAATATTTGTTCACTACCATCTAAAGCTTTGCTTGTAAGTGATTTAACTGTTTGGTGCTACATAAATAATGTTGAATTGAATTGATTTTGATAACGGATCACAAATTGATTTATTTTTATTTTAATAGATTTTTTTTCTTACCTGTCTTGTCTGGTCTGTATGTCCTGTGGTGCATGGTGGCTCTGTGGGAGCACCCCCCACTTTTCACTGTCCTCCCCGGTACCATGACAAATAAAGCTAGCTAGCTATCTATCTATCTATCTATCTATCTATCTATCTATCTATCTATCTATCTATCTATCTATCTATCTATCCATCCATCCATCCATCCATCCATCCATCCATCCATCCATCCATCCATCCATCCATCCATCCATCCATCCATCCATCCATCCATCCATCCATCCATCCATCCATCTATCCATCTATCCATCTATCCATCCATCCATAGTCTTCTTATCCATCCTAAACTATTACTGTAACTAAAGTAAAAAGCTTTGCAGAACGTCTATGGAGGATAGCTCCATGGAATAATGATCATTTGTGAACACAAGCCCACATGGAAGTTGGAAAAAAAAATAGTACTTAACTCAGTTAGAAGTATTTAGAACAGCCTGGAGAGATAGTTTGTTAACCTATAAAAAATCCCTGGGCAAAACACAAAATGCCTACTCTTCCTCCTTCATAGAAGAAAACAGGAACAATCCTAGATTTCTCTTCAATACTATAGCCAGACTAACAAAAAGTCACAGTTCTGTCAAACCTCATGTCCCTTTAACTCTGAGCAGTAATGATTTAGTAAATTTCTTTCATAACAAAATTGTATTGGGGATCAAATTAAAGACTCACTGCCCAGTGCAGTCGCTGATCAACCAACCACATCTTCAGATTCATTAGTGGAGCCGGACTTCCAGTGATCCAGCTTCACTCTATAGAAGTCCTTGAGCTATTCTCAACCTTCATCTAAACCAACAACTTGTTTACTAGACCCAATACCCACTGAACTGTTTAAAGATGATTAGTACATCAATACTAGATCAGATCAACTTATCTCTAATAACAGGTTATGTACCACAAGCCTTTAAGGTTGCTGGTGTTAAACCTCTTCTTAAAAAAAACACCTTGACCCAGGAGTCTGAGCAAATTACAGACCAACATCCAACCTTCCCTTTATTTCTAAAATCTTAGAAAAAGTGGTTTCAATCAGTTTTGTGACCATTTAAACTAAAAATGACTGATTGGAGTGTTTCCAGTAGGTTTTAGAGTTCCTCATAGTACAGAGACTCTCTGGTCAAAGTTACTAATGATCTTCTCTTCAGACAAAGACCTGGGGCCTCATTTATAAACGTTGCGTACGCACAAAAGAATGCGTACGCCACTCTCTACGCAAACCGTGGGATTTATAAAAAGAGAACTTGACGGGAAAATGTGCGGTCCTCCACGCCAACTCTGACCCTGGGTCACCCTAACCCTAACCCAACTCTGACCCTGGGTCACCCTAACCCTAACCCAACTCTGACCCTGGGTCACCCTAACCCTAACCCAACTCTGACCCTGGGTCACCCTAACCCTAACCCAACTCTGACCCTGGGTCACCCTAACCCTAACCCAACTCTGACCCTGGGTCACCCTAACCCTAACCCAACTCTGACCCTGGGTCACCCTAACCCTAACCCAACTCTGACCCTGGGTCACCCTAACCCTAACCCAACTCTGACCCTGGGTCACCCTAACCCTAACCCAACTCTGACCCTGGGTCACCCTAACCCTAACCCAACTCTGACCCTGGGTCACCCTAACCCTAACCCAACTCTGACCCAGGCGTACGCACAGAACTGGGGGAAGGAGAAACTGCGCCACTGATGGCAGAAGAAAGAAACGGGAGAAACTGTGTGAAACTGATGGTGTAAAATAAATAGTTATATGACCTCATATATGGACAGTTTATTTGCAAGAAGTGGATAGTAAAAAATGTAATTTCTACAATGAATAAACAAACATACTCCCTGGAGTGCACACAGGAAACATATGATTAAGACAATAGTAAGACAACAGTATTATGTTTCCACTGATATGAATGCAGTGTAACATCCTATATCATAAAGCCCATATAGCAGTGTTGGGCGCAGACTGGAGGCTGTACGTGATGGGTGGCTTCTAGGTACGGAGAATTCATGTGGAAATCCTGAGACTTGCAATGTTGTAGTAGTGTTTAACCCGTTCACGACCTTGCAGGCGACAGTGGAGAACCCTAACCCTCAAGCGGTGGCTGCTCACCCCTTTTCCTCACCCACAAGGCGCAGAGGAGAGGACCTAGAATCTGCGCCACAGCCAGGCGCGCAGTACTGTGGAGCGCACCATCGGGCTCCTGAAGGGCAGGCGGCGGTGTCCCCAGGGCCGCCCCTGGCCAAGTGGGGGCCCTAAGCAGGATTTTATTTTGGGGCCCCCCTTCCAATAACATAATAATACTAATAATACTACTACTACTACTACTACTACTACTACTACTACTACTATTAATAATAATAATGATAATAATAATAATAAATTGAATTACTAACGAATCAAATGAACAGCCTCTATCAAAAGTGGAACAATCTTTTTTATTTCAACAACACCCCACCTTCAAGTGAAGCACGAGCCTCTGACTGTTTGGACTTTTTCTTTCTTTTGCGAGCTCCTGAATCGTATTGACGTTTGGAAGCTCTCTCTCTCTCTCTCTCTCTCTCTCTCTCTCTCTCTCTCTCTCTCTCTCTCTCTCTCTCTGGTGGCGGTGTTCTACGCGCCTCTCGGCAAAATGCAGCGCATCCTTTGCGCATTTGCAGAGAATGATGATACTTTATTGATCCCGAGAGAAATTCAATTCACTTGCGCAAAATGGGGCCCCCATGGATTGCGGGGCCCTACGCACAGCGCGTGTTCTGGTGTAGGGAGGGGCGGGCCTGGGTGTCCCCCTCCACCTCCGTCACCACTCCACTCAGGAGGGATTCCCCGATGACCCCCGCCAGTTGTTCTTCCAGTGGGGTGAGCTCCGGAGGGCCCGTTCCCCCGCCCGGGGCACAGACGCTCTGCCAGTGTGACGCCAGGCGCTGTTTTGTGTCTACTTTGATGTCTGACCACTTTTTTTCACCTCAGCCACACTCCGACCTTCTGAGGCCACAGCATTGACACCATCCGCCACATGCTGCCACTCTAGAGCCTTTTTGGCATTGGTGACCCCAACACTGACCCTAACCCAACACTGACCCTGACCCAACACTGACCCTAACCCTAACCCAACACTGACCCTAACCCTAACCCAACACTGACCCTAACCCAACACTGACCCTAACCCAACACTGACCCTAACCCTAACCCAACACTGTGTCCACCAAATAATATCGCCTTCCTCTTCTCCACCTCCCCGACGAGAACTTCCACCTCACACTGGGTGAAGTTGCGTTTCTTGGCTTTTCTTTCTGCTTTCGGCATGCTGTCAGTCATGAATCAATATTCATGAGAGGCGTTCCTCTGAATATTCATGGTCAAATATGGGCGTGGTCTGACCCGCACACAGGTGCGCCACATTTAGAGTGGGTTGTGATTTATAAAGGGAAATCGGCGTAGGACGTGCGTGCGCACTGTTTTATAAATCAGGATATTTTTGTGCGTACGCACTTTCTGTGTTTCGTGAACTTTTATAAATGAGGCCCCTGGGGCCTCATTTATAAAACTGTGCGTAGGATTGACGTCAAAATTGGCGTACGCACGAAACACAGAAAGTGCGTACGCACAAAAATATCCTGATTTATAAAACAGTGCGCACGCACGTCCTACGCCGATTTCCCTTTATAAATCACAATCCACTCTAAATGTGGCGCACCTGTGTGCGGGTCAGACCACGCCCATATTGGCCTATAAATATTCAGAGAAACGCCTCATGAATATTGATTCATGACTGACAGCATGCCGAAAGCAGAAAGAAAAGCCAAGAAACACAATTTGACCCAGTGTGAGGTGGAAGTTCTGGGGCCTCATTTATAAAACTGTGCGTAGGATTGACGTCAAAATTGGCGTACGCACGAAACACAGAAAGTGCGTACGCACAAAAATATCCTGATTTATAAAACAGTGCGCACGCACGTCCTACGCTGATTTCCCTTTATAAATCACAATCCACTCTAAATGTGGCGCACCTGTGTGCGGGTCAGACCACGCCCATATTTGGTCATGAATATTCAGAGAAACGCCTCTCATGAATATTGATTCACGACTGACAGCATGCCGAAAGCAGCAAGGAAAGCCAAGAAGCGCAACTTCACCCAGTGTGAGGTGGAAGTTCTCGTCGGGGAGGTGGAGAAGAGGAAGGCGATATTATTTGGTGGACACAGTGTTGGGGTCACCAACGCCAAAAAGGCTCTAGAGTGGCAGCATGTGGCGGATGGTGTCAATGCTGTGGCCTCAGAAGGTCGGAGTGTGGCTGAGGGGAAAAAAAGTGGTCCGACATCAAAGTAGACACAAAAAAGCGCCTGGCGTCACACAGGCAGAGCGTCTGTGCCCCGGGCGGGGGGACGGGCCCTCCGGAGCTCACCCCGCTGGAGGAAACACTGGAGGGGATCATCGGGGAATCCCTCCTGAGTGGAGTGGTGACGGAGGTGGAGGGGGACACCCAGGCCCGCCCCTCCCTACACGCAGAACACGCGCTGTGCGTCGGGCCCCGCGATCCATGGGGGCCCCATTTTGCGCAAGTGAATTGAATTTCTCTCGGGATCAATAAAGTATCATCATTCTCTGCAAATGCGCAAAGGATGCGCGTGTATTTTCTCGAGAGGCACGTAGAACACCGCCACCGAGTCAGCCCGAGGCAGAAGAGAGAGAGAGAGAGAGAGAGAGAGAGAGAGAGAGAGAGAGAGAGAGAGAGAGAGAGAGAGAGAGAGAGAGAGAGAGAGAGAGAGAGAGAGAGAGAGAGAGAGACAGACAGAGAGACAGAGAGAGAGAGAGAGAGAGAGACGGCTTCCAAACGTCAATACGATTCAGGAGCAAAAGAAAGAAAAAGTCCAAACAAGAGGCTCGTGCTTCACTTGAAGGTGGGATGTTGTTGAAATAAAAAAGATTGTTCCACTTTTGATCTATAAAGTTCTTGTTCCACTGTTGATAGAGGCTGTTCATTTGATTCGTTAGTAATTAAATTTATTATTATTATTCTCATTATTATTATTAATAGTAGTAGTAGTAGTAGTAGTAGTATTATTAGTATTATTATGTTATTGGAAGGGGGGCCCCAAAATAAAATCCTGCTTAGGGCCCCCACTTGGCCAGGGGCGGCCCTGGGGACACCGCCGCCTGCCCTTCAGGAGCCCGATGGTGCGCTCCACAATACTATAGATTCTAGGTCCTCTCCTCTGCGCCTTGTGGGTGAGGAAAAGGGGTGAGCAGCCACCGCTTGAGGGTTAGGGTTCTCCACTGTCGCCTGCAAGGTCGTGAACGGGTTAAACACTACTACAACATTGCAAGTCTCAGGATTTCCACATGAATTCTCCGTACCTAGAAGCCACCCATCACGTACAGCCTCCAGTCTGCGCCCAACACTGCTATATGGGCTATATGATATAGGATGTTACACTGCATTCATATCAGTGGAAACATAATTTGTTGTCTTACTATTGTCTTAATCATATGTTTCCCGTGTGCACTCCAGGGAGTATGTTTGTTTATTCATTGTAGAAATGTTATTGTTTACTATCCACTTCTTGCAAATAAACTGTCCATATATGAGGTCATATAACTATTTATTTTACCCGATCGGTTTCACACAGTTTCTCCCGTTTCTTTCTTCTGCCATCAGTGGCGCAGTTTCTCCTTCCCCCAGTTCTGTGGTACGCCTGGGTCAGAGTTGGGTTAGGGTTAGGGTGACCCAGGGTCAGAGTTGGGTTAGGGTTAGGGTGACCCAGGGTCAGAGTTAGGTTAGGGTTAGGGTGACCCAGGGTCAGAGTTGGGTTAGGGTTAGGGTGACCCAGGGTCAGAGTTGGGTTAGGGTTAGGGTTAGGGTGACCCAGGGTCAGAGTTGGGTTAGGGTTAGGGTGACCCTGGGTCAGAGTTGGGTTAGGGTTAGGGTGACCCAGGGTCAGAGTTGGGTTAGGGTTAGGGTGACCCAGGGTCAGAGTTGGGTTAGGGTTAGGGTGACCCAGGGTCAGAGTTGGGTTAGTGTTAGGGTGACCCAGGGTCAGAGTTGGGTTAGGGTTAGGCTGACCCAGGGTCAGAGTTGGGTTAGTGTTAGGGTGACCCTGGGTCAGAGTTGGGTTAGGGTTAGGGTGACCCAGGGTCAGAGTTGGGTTAGGGTTAGGGTGACCCAGGGTCAGAGTTGGGTTAGGGTTAGGGTGACCCTGGGTCAGAGTTGGCGTGGAGGACCGCACATTTTCCCGTCAAGTTCTCTTTTTATAAATCCCACGGTTTGCGTAGAGAGTGGCGTACGCATTCTTTTGTGCGTACGCAACGTTTATAAATGAGGCCCCAGGTCTCTGTTCTGGTCCTGTTAGATCTCAGTGCTGCTTTTCATACTATTGATCAGAACATCCTGTTACAGAGGCTAGAACATCATCGGGCTTAAAGGTACGGCACTAAACTGGTTCTGATCATATTTATCAGACAGGTTCCATTTTGTTCATGTTCATGATAATTCCTCAGTCCAGACTGAGGTTAAACATGGAGTTCCACAGGGTTCTGTCTTTGGTCCTATACGTTTTACTTTATACATGCTTCCTGTAGGGACTATCATTAAAAACTACTCCATTATCTTCCATTGTTATGCAGATGACACACAAATCTATTTATCTATGTCTATATATCTAGGTTCTCAGTACTGCCCCCTGGAGGTTCCTAGGGTTTCTACAGAACTCTAGGTTCTCAGTACTGCCCCCTGGAGGTTCCTAGGGTTTCTACAGAACTCTAGGTTCTCAGTACTGCCCCCTGGAGGTTCCTAGGGTTTCTACAGAACTCTAGGTTCTCAGTACTGCCCCCTGGAGGTTCCTAGGTTTTCTAAACATAGAATGGAGGCAGAACCTTCAGTTCTCCAGCTCCGTCTTGTGGAACCAGATCAGGTTCAGTTAGGAGGCTGAGACAGTCTCTACTTTTAAGAACAGACTCTAAACTTTTCTATTTACTAAAGCTTACAGTGAGGACTGCTTTAAAACACCCTCTCTCTACCTCTCTCTACCTCTCTCTACCTCTCTCTACCTCTCTCTACCTCTCTCTGCCTCTCTCTCTCTGCCTCTCTCTACCTCTCTCTACCTCTCTCTACCTCTCTCTACCTCTCTCTACCTCTCTCTACCTCTCTCTACCTCTCTCTACCTCTCTCTGCCTCTCTCTCTCTGCCTCTCTCTCTCTGCCTCTCTCTACCTCTCTCTACCTCTCTCTGCCTGTCTCTCTCTGCCTCTCTCTACCTCTCTCTCTCTGCCTCTCTCTACCTCTCTCTACCTCTCTCTACCTCTCTCTCTGCCTCTCTCTACCTCTCTCTCTCTGCCTCTCTCTACCTCTCTCTATCTCTCTCTACCTCTCTCTACCTCTCTCTCTCTGCCTCTCTCTACCTCTCTCTACCTCTCTCTGCCTGTCTCTCTCTGCCTCTCTCTACCTCTCTCTCTCTGCCTCTCTCTACCTCTCTCTACCTCTCTCTACCTCTCTCTCTGTCTCTCTCTACCTCTCTCTCTCTGCCTCTCTCTACCTCTCTCTATCTCTCTCTACCTCTCTCTACCTCTCTCTCTCTGCCTCTCTCTACCTCTCTCTGCCTCTCTCTCTACCTCTCTCTACCTCTCTCTACCTCTCTCTCTCTACCTCTCTCTCTCTGCCTCTCTCTACCTCTCTCTCTCTCTCTCTCTCTCTGCCTCTCTCTACCTCTCTCTACCTCTCTCTACCTCTCTCTACCTCTCTCTACCTCTCTCTCTCTGCCTTTCTCTACCTCTCTCTACCTCTCTCTACCTCTCTCTCTCTGCCTCTCTCTACCTCTCTCTACCTCTCTCTCTCTGCCTCTCTCTACCTCTCTCTGCCTCTCTCTCTACCTCTCTCTACCTCTCTCTACCTCTCTCTCTATCTCTCTCTACCTCTCTCTGCCTCTCTCTCTATCTCTCTCTACCTCTCTCTGCCTCTCTCTACCTCTCTCTACCTCTCTCTATCTACCTCTCTCTACCTCTCTCTACCTCTCTCTCTCTGCCTCTCTCTACCTCTCTATCTCTCTCTACCTCTCTCTACCTCTCTCTACCTCTCTCTCTCTACCTCTCTCTACCTCTCTCTCTCTACCTCTCTCTCTCTGCCTCTCTCTACCTCTCTCTATCTCTCTCTACCTCTCTCTACCTCTCTCTCTCTGCCTCTCTCTGCCTCTCTCTCTACCTCTCTCTACCTCTCTCTACCTCTCTCTCTGCCTCTCTCTACCTCTCTCTATCTCTCTCTCTCTCTGCCTCTCTCTACCTCTCTCTACCTCTCTCTACCTCTCTCTACCTCTCTCTACCTCTCTCTCTCTGCCTCTCTCTACCTCTCTCTACCTCCCTCTACCTCTCTCTCTCTGCCTCTCTCTACCTCTCTCTACCTCTCTCTCTCTGCCTCTCTCTACCTCTCTCTGCCTCTCTCTCTACCTCTCTCTACCTCTCTCTCTATCTCTCTCTACCTCTCTCTGCCTCTCTCTCTACCTCTCTCTACCTCTCTCTATCTACCTCTCTCTACCTCTCTCTACCTCTCTCTCTCTGCCTCTCTCTACCTCTCTATCTCTCTCTACCTCTCTCTACCTCTCTCTACCTCTCTCTCTCTACCTCTCTCTACCTCTCTCTACCTCTCTCTCTCTGCCTCTCTCTGCCTCTCTCTCTACCTCTCTCTACCTCTCTCTATCTCTCTCTCTCTCTGCCTCTCTCTACCTCTCTCTACCTCTCTCTACCTCTCTCTCTCTGCCTCTCTCTACCTCTCTCTACCTCTCTCTACCTCTCTCTACCTCTCTCTGCCTCTCTCTCTACCTCTCTCTACCTCTCTCTACCTCTCTCTCTGCCTCTCTCTACCTCTCTCTCTCTGCCTCTCTCTACCTCTCTCTACCTCTCTCTATCTCTCTCTACCTCTCTCTCTCTACCTCTCTCTACCTCTCTCTACCTCTCTCTCTCTGCCTCTCTCTACCTCTCTCTGCCTCTCTCTCTACCTCTCTCTACCTCTCTCTACCTCTCTCTCTATCTCTCTCTACCTCTCTCTGCCTCTCTCTCTATCTCTCTCTACCTCTCTCTGCCTCTCTCTACCTCTCTCTACCTCTCTCTATCTACCTCTCTCTACCTCTCTCTACCTCTCTCTCTCTGCCTCTCTCTACCTCTCTATCTCTCTCTACCTCTCTCTACCTCTCTCTACCTCTCTCTCTCTACCTCTCTCTACCTCTCTCTCTACCTCTCTCTCTCTGCCTCTCTCTACCTCTCTCTATCTCTCTCTACCTCTCTCTACCTCTCTCTCTCTGCCTCTCTCTGCCTCTCTCTCTACCTCTCTCTACCTCTCTCTACCTCTCTCTCTCTACCTCTCTCTCTCTGCCTCTCTCTACCTCTCTCTATCTCTCTCTCTCTCTGCCTCTCTCTACCTCTCTCTACCTCTCTCTACCTCTCTCTACCTCTCTCTACCTCTCTCTCTCTGCCTCTCTCTACCTCTCTCTACCTCCCTCTACCTCTCTCTCTCTGCCTCTCTCTACCTCTCTCTACCTCTCTCTCTCTGCCTCTCTCTACCTCTCTCTGCCTCTCTCTCTACCTCTCTCTACCTCTCTCTCTATCTCTCTCTACCTCTCTCTGCCTCTCTCTCTACCTCTCTCTACCTCTCTCTATCTACCTCTCTCTACCTCTCTCTACCTCTCTCTCTCTGCCTCTCTCTACCTCTCTATATCTCTCTACCTCTCTCTACCTCTCTCTACCTCTCTCTCTCTACCTCTCTCTACCTCTCTCTACCTCTCTCTCTCTGCCTCTCTCTGCCTCTCTCTCTACCTCTCTCTACCTCTCTCTGCCTCTCTCTACCTCTCTCTACCTCTCTCTACCTCTCTCTACCTCTCTCTACCTCTCTCTCTCTGCCTCTCTCTACCTCTCTCTACCTCTCTCTACCTCTCTCTCTCTGCCTCTCTCTACCTCTCTCTACCTCTCTCTCTCTGCCTCTCTCTACCTCTCTCTGCCTCTCTCTCTACCTCTCTCTACCTCTCTCTACCTCTCTCTCTATCTCTCTCTACCTCTCTCTGCCTCTCTCTCTACCTCTCTCTACCTCTCTCTATCTACCTCTCTCTACCTCTCTCTACCTCTCTCCCTCTACCTCTCTATCTCTCTCTACCTCTCTCTACCTCTCTCTACCTCTCTCTGTCTACCTCTCTCTACCTCTCTCTACCTCTCTCTCTCTGCCTCTCTCTACCTCTCTCTGCCTCTCTCTCTACCTCTCTCTACCTCTCTCTATCTCTCTCTACCTCTCTCTGCCTCTCTCTCTACCTCTCTCTACCTCTCTCTACCTCTCTCTCTGCCTCTCTCTACCTCTCTCTCTCTGCCTCTCTCTACCTCTCTCTCTCTGCCTCTCTCTATCTCTCTCTACCTCTCTCTCTCTACCTCTCTCTACCTCTCTCTACCTCTCTCTCTCTACCTCTCTCTACCTCTCTCTGCCTCTCTCTCTCTGCCTCTCTCTCTACCTCTCTCTGCCTCTCTCTACCTCTCTATTCCTCTCTCTACCTCTCTCTACCTCCCTCTACCTCTCTCTCTCTGCCTCTCTCTACCTCTCTCTACCTCTCTCTCTCTGCCTCTCTCTACCTCTCTCTGCCTCTCTCTCTACCTCTCTCTACCTCTCTCTCTCTACCTCTCTCTGCCTCTCTCTCTACCTCTCTCTACCTCTCTCTATCTACCTCTCTCTACCTCTCTCTACCTCTCTCTCTCTGCCTCTCTCTACCTCTCTATCTCTCTCTACCTCTCTCTACCTCTCTCTACCTCTCTCTCTCTACCTCTCTCTACCTCTCTCTGCCTCTCTCTGCCTCTCTCTCTACCTCTCTCTACCTCTCTCTATCTCTCTCTCTCTCTGCCTCTCTCTACCTCTCTCTACCTCTCTCTACCTCTCTCTCTCTGCCTCTCTCTACCTCTCTCTACCTCTCTCTACCTCTCTCTCTCTGCCTCTCTCTACCTCTCTCTACCTCTCTCTCTCTGCCTCTCTCTACCTCTCTCTACCTCTCTCTCTACCTCTCTCTACCTCTCTCTCTCTGCCTCTCTCTGCCTCTCTCTCTATCTCTCTCTACCTCTCTCTGCCTCTCTCTCTACCTCTCTCTACCTCTCTCTATCTACCTCTCTCTACCTCTCTCTCTCTACCTCTCTATCTCTCTCTACCTCTCTCTACCTCTCTCTACCTCTCTCTGTCTACCTCTCTCTACCTCTCTCTACCTCTCTCTCTCTGCCTCTCTCTACCTCTCTCTGCCTCTCTCTCTACCTCTCTCTACCTCTCTCTATCTCTCTCTACCTCTCTCTGCCTCTCTCTCTACCTCTCTCTACCTCTCTCTACCTCTCTCTCTGCCTCTCTCTACCTCTCTCTCTCTGCCTCTCTCTACCTCTCTCTACCTCTCTCTATCTCTCTCTACCTCTCTCTCTCTACCTCTCTCTACCTCTCTCTCTCTGCCTCTCTCTGCCTCTCTCTCTATCTCTCTCTACCTCTCTCTGCCTCTCTCTCTACCTCTCTCTACCTCTCTCTATCTACCTCTCTCTACCTCTCTCTCTCTACCTCTCTATCTCTCTCTACCTCTCTCTACCTCTCTCTACCTCTCTCTGTCTCTCTCTGTCTACCTCTCTCTACCTCTCTCTACCTCTCTCTCTCTGCCTCTCTCTACCTCTCTCTGCCTCTCTCTCTACCTCTCTCTACCTCTCTCTATCTCTCTCTACCTCTCTCTACCTCTCTCTACCTCTCTCTCTGCCTCTCTCTACCTCTCTCTCTCTGCCTCTCTCTACCTCTCTCTACCTCTCTCTATCTCTCTCTACCTCTCTCTCTCTACCTCTCTCTACCTCTCTCTACCTCTCTCTCTCTGCCTCTCTCTACCTCTCTCTGCCTCTCTCTCTACCTCTCTCTACCTCTCTCTACCTCTCTCTCTATCTCTCTCTACCTCTCTCTGCCTCTCTCTCTATCTCTCTCTACCTCTCTCTGCCTCTCTCTACCTCTCTCTACCTCTCTCTATCTACCTCTCTCTACCTCTCTCTACCTCTCTCTCTCTGCCTCTCTCTACCTCTCTATCTCTCTCTACCTCTCTCTACCTCTCTCTACCTCTCTCTCTCTACCTCTCTCTACCTCTCTCTCTACCTCTCTCTCTCTGCCTCTCTCTACCTCTCTCTATCTCTCTCTACCTCTCTCTACCTCTCTCTCTCTGCCTCTCTCTGCCTCTCTCTCTACCTCTCTCTACCTCTCTCTACCTCTCTCTCTCTACCTCTCTCTCTCTGCCTCTCTCTACCTCTCTCTATCTCTCTCTCTCTCTGCCTCTCTCTACCTCTCTCTACCTCTCTCTACCTCTCTCTACCTCTCTCTACCTCTCTCTCTCTGCCTCTCTCTACCTCTCTCTACCTCCCTCTACCTCTCTCTCTCTGCCTCTCTCTACCTCTCTCTACCTCTCTCTCTCTGCCTCTCTCTACCTCTCTCTGCCTCTCTCTCTACCTCTCTCTACCTCTCTCTCTATCTCTCTCTACCTCTCTCTGCCTCTCTCTCTACCTCTCTCTACCTCTCTCTATCTACCTCTCTCTACCTCTCTCTACCTCTCTCTCTCTGCCTCTCTCTACCTCTCTATATCTCTCTACCTCTCTCTACCTCTCTCTACCTCTCTCTCTCTACCTCTCTCTACCTCTCTCTACCTCTCTCTCTCTGCCTCTCTCTGCCTCTCTCTCTACCTCTCTCTACCTCTCTCTGCCTCTCTCTACCTCTCTCTACCTCTCTCTACCTCTCTCTACCTCTCTCTACCTCTCTCTCTCTGCCTCTCTCTACCTCTCTCTACCTCTCTCTACCTCTCTCTCTCTGCCTCTCTCTACCTCTCTCTACTCTCTCTCTCTGCCTCTCTCTACCTCTCTGCCTCTCTCTCTACCTCTCTCTACCTCTCTCTACCTCTCTCTCTATCTCTCTCTACCTCTCTCTGCCTCTCTCTCTACCTCTCTCTACCTCTCTCTATCTACCTCTCTCTACCTCTCTCTACCTCTCTCCCTCTACCTCTCTATCTCTCTCTACCTCTCTCTACCTCTCTCTACCTCTCTCTGTCTACCTCTCTCTACCTCTCTCTACCTCTCTCTCTCTGCCTCTCTCTACCTCTCTCTGCCTCTCTCTCTACCTCTCTCTACCTCTCTCTATCTCTCTCTACCTCTCTCTGCCTCTCTCTCTACCTCTCTCTACCTCTCTCTACCTCTCTCTCTGCCTCTCTCTACCTCTCTCTCTCTGCCTCTCTCTACCTCTCTCTCTCTGCCTCTCTCTATCTCTCTCTACCTCTCTCTCTCTACCTCTCTCTACCTCTCTCTACCTCTCTCTCTCTACCTCTCTCTACCTCTCTCTGCCTCTCTCTCTCTGCCTCTCTCTCTACCTCTCTCTGCCTCTCTCTACCTCTCTATTCCTCTCTCTACCTCTCTCTACCTCCCTCTACCTCTCTCTCTCTGCCTCTCTCTACCTCTCTCTACCTCTCTCTCTCTGCCTCTCTCTACCTCTCTCTGCCTCTCTCTCTACCTCTCTCTACCTCTCTCTCTCTACCTCTCTCTGCCTCTCTCTCTACCTCTCTCTACCTCTCTCTATCTACCTCTCTCTACCTCTCTCTACCTCTCTCTCTCTGCCTCTCTCTACCTCTCTATCTCTCTCTACCTCTCTCTACCTCTCTCTACCCTCTCTCTCTCTACCTCTCTCTACCTCTCTCTGCCTCTCTCTGCCTCTCTCTCTACCTCTCTCTATCTCTCTCTCTCTCTGCCTCTCTCTACCTCTCTCTACCTCTCTCTACCTCTCTCTCTCTGCCTCTCTCTACCTCTCTCTACCTCTCTCTACCTCTCTCTCTCTGCCTCTCTCTACCTCTCTCTACCTCTCTCTCTCTGCCTCTCTCTACCTCTCTCTACCTCTCTCTCTACCTCTCTCTACCTCTCTCTCTCTGCCTCTCTCTGCCTCTCTCTCTATCTCTCTCTACCTCTCTCTGCCTCTCTCTCTACCTCTCTCTACCTCTCTCTATCTACCTCTCTCTACCTCTCTCTCTCTACCTCTCTATCTCTCTCTACCTCTCTCTACCTCTCTCTACCTCTCTCTGTCTACCTCTCTCTACCTCTCTCTACCTCTCTCTCTCTGCCTCTCTCTACCTCTCTCTGCCTCTCTCTCTACCTCTCTCTACCTCTCTCTATCTCTCTCTACCTCTCTCTGCCTCTCTCTCTACCTCTCTCTACCTCTCTCTACCTCTCTCTCTGCCTCTCTCTACCTCTCTCTCTCTGCCTCTCTCTACCTCTCTCTACCTCTCTCTATCTCTCTCTACCTCTCTCTCTCTACCTCTCTCTACCTCTCTCTCTCTGCCTCTCTCTGCCTCTCTCTCTATCTCTCTCTACCTCTCTCTGCCTCTCTCTCTACCTCTCTCTACCTCTCTCTATCTACCTCTCTCTACCTCTCTCTCTCTACCTCTCTATCTCTCTCTACCTCTCTCTACCTCTCTCTACCTCTCTCTGTCTCTCTCTGTCTACCTCTCTCTACCTCTCTCTACCTCTCTCTCTCTGCCTCTCTCTACCTCTCTCTGCCTCTCTCTCTACCTCTCTCTACCTCTCTCTATCTCTCTCTACCTCTCTCTGCCTCTCTCTCTACCTCTCTCTACCTCTCTCTACCTCTCTCTCTGCCTCTCTCTACCTCTCTCTCTCTGCCTCTCTCTACCTCTCTCTACCTCTCTCTATCTCTCTCTACCTCTCTCTCTCTACCTCTCTCTACCTCTCTCTACCTCTCTCTCTCTACCTCTCTCTACCTCTCTCTGCCTCTCTCTCTCTGCCTCTCTCTCTACCTCTCTCTGCCTCTCTCTACCTCTCTCTGCCTCTCTCTACCTCTCTCTCACTGCCTCTCTCTCTACCTCTCTCTACCTCTCTCTACCTCTCTCTCTCTGCCTCTCTCTACCTCTCTCTACCTCTCTCTACCTCTCTCTCTCTGCCTCTCTCTACCTCTCTCTACCTCTCTCTCTCTGCCTCTCTCTACCTCTCTCTGCCTCTCTCTCTACCTCTCTCTACCTCTCTCTACCTCTCTCTCTATCTCTCTCTACCTCTCTCTGCCTCTCTCTCTACCTCTCTCTACCTCTCTCTATCTACCTCTCTCTACCTCTCTCTACCTCTCTCTCTCTACCTCTCTATCTCTCTCTACCTCTCTCTACCTCTCTCTACCTCTCTCTGTCTACCTCTCTCTACCTCTCTCTACCTCTCTCTCTCTGCCTCTCTCTACCTCTCTCTGCCTCTCTCTCTACCTCTCTCTACCTCTCTCTATCTCTCTCTACCTCTCTCTGCCTCTCTCTCTACCTCTCTCTACCTCTCTCTACCTCTCTCTCTGCCTCTCTCTACCTCTCTCTCTCTGCCTCTCTCTACCTCTCTCTACCTCTCTCTATCTCTCTCTACCTCTCTCTCTCTACCTCTCTCTACCTCTCTCTACCTCTCTCTCTCTACCTCTCTCTACCTCTCTCTGCCTCTCTCTCTCTGCCTCTCTCTCTACCTCTCTCTGCCTCTCTCTACCTCTCTCTGCCTCTCTCTACCTCTCTCTGCCTCTCTCTCTACCTCTCTCTCTCTGCCTCTCTCTCTACCTCTCTCTCTCTGCCTCTCTCTCTACCTATTTATATCTCTCTAAATACCTCTTTCTATCTCTTTCTGCCTCTCTCTATACCTTCCAATGTGAACATCAGGAAAAACAGCTGGATTCCAGTATGTAGAAACACATAAGGTCACATGACCTGTAACAATACAGGACAACAGGAAGCTCCTTGGACGTTTCACTGAAGAGAATTCCTGAAACAAAGAACCTGGACTTTACATTCTCACAGTATGATTTACAACCACTGAGCTCGACATCCACCCTGAAAATAACTTCTTTACTAGAGCTGTTAACGATTGTCAATACTCTACACAGGTTCTTTACAATAGTAGACTTAAGAACTTCAATCTCTCTAATCCACTTCAACAGTCGGAGCCTCTATGCAAACTTTGACCACATCAAGAGCTTCTTAAAACAGTTTTCTACACCATTCAATGTCATTTTAATAAACGAAACATGGATTCATAATGACAGAGAAATAGAGTTTTCTATTGATGGTTATGAATTTATACGTTTGAACAGAAGAAATAAGCATGTAGCTTTGTTTATAGACTCTAACTATCGTTACAAAGTGATGGGAAACAAGACTCTGGTGGTGGACGACACACTTCAAGGCCTTACTGTAGAACTTACAAGGCAAAGAAAGAAAGGTATCGTGGTAAGTTGTATCTATAGAACACCTGGCTCTGATATCGAGGTTTTTTTTGGAGCACTTTTCAGGTTCAAATCAGAAAGTCATGTTTGTGGGGGGGTAGCCCCTCAGATAGAGGGTGTGGTTATAGAGCGGGTGCATGAAATCAAATTCCTTGGAGTTATTATAGATGATAGAATTAGTTGGAAATCTCACATTAAGATAAGATAAGCCTTTATTGATCTCACAATGGAGAAATGTACTTGTTCCATTCTGCTCTTAAGGACTCAGTAGTAGGAAAGACAAGACATGTGCAAACAGTTAGGTAAGAGTAGAGGTGTCTTATATACAATGACTATCAAGAACCCTAAGGACCAAACATATTTACAGTAAGAGTAATAATAAGTAGATTAAAAAAAAGGACAAAAAAAAATAATAAATAAAAAATATGTCTATATATATATGTCTAAGAAAATCTCAAGAAACATTTTAAATATCAAAGCTTTACACATCTTATACTGTTCTCTGATTTTGCCCTATTTATATTATTGTACTGTGGTTTGGGGTAGTACTTATAAAAACACAGTAAAACCAATAGTAATGTTACAAAAAAGAGCTATTCAATTAATTCATAAAGTTGGGTTTTGGGACTACACAAACTCATCATTTTTAAAATCAAAGATCATGAAGTTTAATGACAATGTAGAGTTCCAAACAGTACAGATGTTCTATAAAGCAAGTTACAGATTGTTACCAAGACAAATACAAAGAAGTTTCCAAGATCATACTGGTCGTTATGAAATACGTGATAAATTAAACTTTAGGACTCAGAAACACAGTAGAACCCTGAAAAGTTTTATCCCGACAGTTCATGGTGAACAATTGTGGAACAAATTGGAGACGGAGTTGAAAGAATGTCCAAACATCAACCTCTTCAAGTATAAATACAAACAAAAGCCTTTTGAAACATACAGAGAAGTAGAAATGCATCGCCACTAGGGGGAGTAGTAGGATCACCTTATATGTGCACGTGTGTGTGTGTGTATATATATATAAATATATATATATATATATTCCTGTTAGAGGGACTTTTTCTTTCCACAGTCGTAAATAAACATGCTGCTCGTCTGGATATGTTGGGTTTTTCTATTTTCTCTGTTAAAAGCACCGAGGAATGAGGGTCCTATATGAATAAAGTTGAATTGAATCGAATATATATATATATATATGTGTGTGTATGTGTGTGTGTGTGTGTGTGTGTGTATGTGTGTGTGTGTGTGTGTGTGTGTGTGTACTATAAGACATCATGCTATAACACATGTATTATAACAATATGTTGTACAGTATTTTAACATGTACTGTGGTCAGTATGTCATACAATGCAATATACTCTAACAATAAATATCATGCATTGGTTATATAGCACTTTTCTTGACACTCGAAGATGCTTTCTGTCGGCCGTCTGTCCACCACCAACCACTCTCTCTCTCTCACTCTCTCTCCCTCTCTCACTCTCTCACCCTCTGACCACCACCAACCACTCTCTCTCTCTCTCTCTCTCTCCCTCTCTCACTCTCTCACCCTCTGACCACCACCAACCACTCTCTCTCTCTCTCTCTCTCTCTCTCCCTCTCTCACTCTCTCACCCTCTGACCACCACCAACCACTCACTCTCTCACTCTCTCACCCTCTGACCACCACCAACCACTCACTCTCTCACTCTCTCACCCTCTGACCACCACCAACCACTCTCTCTCTCACTACATTCACCCTCTGACCACCACCAACCACTCACTCTCTCACTACATTCACCCTCTGACCACCACCAACCACTCTCTCTCTCACTACATTCACCCTCTGACCACCACCAACCACTCACTCTCTCACTACATTCACCCTCTGACCACCACCAACCACTCACTCTCTCACTCTCTCACCCTCTGACCACCACCAACCACTCACTCTCTCACTCTCTCACCCTCTGACCACCACCAACCACTCTCTCTCTCACTACATTCACCCTCTGACCACCACCAACCACTCACTCTCTCACTACATTCACCCTCTGACCACCACCAACCACTCACTCTCTCACTACATTCACCCTCTGACCACCACCAACCACTCTCTCTCTCACTACATTCACCCTCTGACCACCACCAACCACTCACTCTCTCACTACATTCACCCTCTGACCACCACCAACCACTCTCTCTCTCACTACATTCACCCTCTGACCACCACCAACCACTCACTCTCTCACTACATTCACCCTCTGACCACCACCAACCACTCTCTCTCTCACTACATTCACCCTCTGACCACCACCAACCACTCTCTCTCTCACTACATTCACCCAGGCATTTTGGGGTTCAGTGTCTTGCCCAAGGACATTTCATCATGTGGGCAGGCAGGGTGGGGAATCCAACCTGCAACCTTCTGAATGTAGACAGCTGCTCTCCCCACCGAGCCATGTGGTAATGTAACATAAACATTAACCCTTTCAGTGTTAGCACCATGTTGGTCATGTTTCAGTGGAGGCAGCTGCTCATGGGAAACTGATCAATAGTCAATCACTGCATCAATAATCACCTTCTGGGTTTAGACTGTAAAAACACACTTCTTGTCCTCAGTGACCTTCAAAACCACCAGACTGCTGCTCCTCCTCCTCATCTTTCTCCTCCTCCTCATCTTTCTCCTCCTCCTCTTCTTTCTCCTCCTCCTCCTGCTCCTCCTCCTCCTCATCTTTCTCCTCCTCCTCCTGCTCATCTTTCTCCTGCTCCTCATCCTCCTCCTCATCTTTCTCCTGCTCCTCCTGCTCCTCCTCATCATCATCTTTCTCCTCCTCCTCCTGCTCATCCTGCTCATCTTTCTCCTGCTCCTCCAGCTCCTCCTCCTCCTCACCTTTCTCCTCCTCCTCCTGCTCCTTCTCCTCCTGTTCTCCTTCCTAATCTTTCCCCCCCCTCCTGCTGCTCCTCCTCCTCATCTTTCTCCCCCTCCTCCTGCTCCTCCTCCTCATCTTTCTCCTCCTCCTCCTGCTCCTCCTCCTCCTCATCTTTCTCCTGCTCCTCCTGCTCCTCCTCCTCACATTTCTCCTCCTTCTCCTGCTCCTCCTCCTCCTGTTCTCCTTCCTCATATTTCTCCCCCTCATGCTGCTCCTCCTCCTCATATTTCTCCCCCTCCTCCTGCTCCTCCTTCCTCATCTTTCTCCCCCTCCTCCTGCTCCTCCTCCTGATCTTTCTCCCCCTCCCCCTCCTCATCTTTCTCCCCTTCCTCCACCTCCTCCTCCTCATCTTTCTCCCCCTCCTCCCCCTCCTCCTCATCTTTCTCCCCCTTCTCCTCCTCCTCCTCATCTTTCTCCCCCTCCCCTCCTCCTCCTCCTCCTCCTCCTCATCTTTCTCCCCCTCCTCCTCCTTATCTTTCTCCCCCTCCTCCTGCTCTTCTTCCTCATCTTTGTCACCCCCCTCCTCCTCCTCCTCCTCCTCTTAATCCCCCCTCTTCCTCCTCCTCCTCCTCATCTTTGTCCCCCCCTCCTCCTCCTCCTCATCTTAATCCCCCCCTCCTCATCCTCCTCCTCCTCATCTTTGTCCTGATCCTCCTGCTCCTCCTCATCTTTCTCCTGCTCCTCCTGCTCCTCCTCCTCCTCATCTTTCTCCTCCTCCTCCTGCTCCACCTGCTCATCTTTCTCCTGCTCCTCCAGCTCCTCCTCCTCCTCACCTTTCTCCTCCTTCTCCTGCTCCTCCTCCTCCTGTTCTCCTTCCTCATATTTCTCCCCGTCATGCTGCTCCTCCTCCTCATATTTCTCCCCCTCCTCCTGCTCCTCCTCCTCATCTTTCTCCTCCTCCTCCTCCTCCGGCTCCTCCTTCCTCATCTTTCTCCCCCTCCTCCGGCTCCTCCTCCTCCTCATCTTTCTCCTCCTCCTCCTGCTCCTCCTTCCTCATCTTTCTCCCCCTCCTCCTGCTCCTCCTCCTCCTCTTCCTCCTCCTCCTCATCTTTCTCCCCCTCCCCCTCCTCCTCCTCATCTTTCTCCCCTTCCTCCACCTCCTCCTCCTCATCTTTCTCCCCCTCCTCCCACTCCTCCTCATCTTTCTCCCCCTTCTCCTCCTCCTCCTCATCTTTCTCCCCCTCCTCCTCCTCCTCCTCCTCCTCCTCCTCATCTTTCTCCCCCTCCTCCTCCTTATCTTTCCCCCCTCCTCCTGCTCTTCTTCCTCATCTTTGTCACCCCCTCCTCCTCCTCCTCCTCCTCTTAATCCCCCCCTCCTCCTCCTCCTCCTCCTCATCTTTGTCCCCCCCTCCTCCTCCTCCTCCTCATCTTAATCCCCCCCTCCTCATCCTCCTCCTCCTCATCTTTCTCCTGATCCTCCTGCTCCTCCTCATCTTTCTCCTGCTCCTCCTGCTCCTCCTCCTCCTCATCTTTCTCCTCCTCCTCCTGCTCCACCTGCTCATCTTTCTCCTGCTCCTCCAGCTCCTCCTCCTCCTCACCTTTCTCCTCCTCCTCCTGCTTCTCTTCCTCCTGTTCTCCTTCCTAATCTTTCTCCCCCCTCTGCTGCTCCTCCTCCTCATCTTTCTCCCCCTCCTCCGGCTCCTCCTCCTCCTCATCTTTCTCCTGCTCCTGCTCCTCCTCATCTTTTTCCTGCTCCTCCTCCTCCTCATCTTTTTCCTGCTCCTCCTCCTCCTCATCTTTCTCCTCCTCCTCCTGCTCCTCCTCCTCACATTTCTCCTCCTCCTCCTGCTCCTCCTCCTCACATTTCTCCTCCTTCTCCTGCTCCTCCTCCTCCTGTTCTCCTTCCTCATATTTCTCCCCCTCATGCTGCTCCTCCTCCTCATATTTCTCCCCCTCCTCCTGCTCCTCCTCCTCATCTTTCTCCTCCTCCTCCTCCTGCTCCTCCTTCCTCATCTTTCTCCCCTCCTCCTGCTCCTCCTCCTCATCTTTCTCCTCCTCCTCCTGCTCCTCCTTCCTCATCTTTCTCCCCCTCCTCCTGCTCCTCCTCCTCATCTTTCTCCTCCTCCTCCTGCTCCTCCTTCCTCATCTTTCTCCCCCTCCTCCTCCTCCTCCTTCCTCATCTTTCTCCCCTCCTCATTCTCCTCCTCCTCCTGTTCTCCTTCCTCATCTTTCTCCCCCTCCTCCTGCTCCTCCTCCTCATCTTTCTCCCCCTCCTCCTCCTCCTCATCTTTCTCCCCTTCCTCCCCCTCCTCCTCCTCATCTTTCTCCCCCTCCTCCTCCTCATCTTTCTCCCCCTCCCCTCCTCCTCCTCCTCCTCATCTTTCTCCCCCTCCTCCTCCTTATCTTTCTCCCACTCCTCCTGCTCTTCTTCCTCATCTTTCTCCCCCTCCTCCTGCTCCTCCTCCTCATCTTTCCCCTCCTCCTCCTGTTCTCCTTCCTCATATTTCTCCGCCCCTCCTGCTCCTCCTCCTCCTGTTCTCCTTCCTCATCTTTCTCCCCCTCCTCCTGCTCCTCCTCCTCATCTTTCTCCCCCTCCTCCTGCTTTTCTTCCTCATCTTTCTCCCCCCCTCCTCCTCCTCCTCCTCTTTCTCCCCCTCCTCCCGCTCCTCCTCCTCATCTTTCTCCCCCTCCTCCTGTTCCTCCTCCTCCTGCTCCTCCTCCTCACTTTCTCCCCCTCCTCCTCCTCCTCATTTTTCTCTCCCTCCTCCTGCTCCCCCTCCCCCTCCTCCTCCTCCTCATCCTCATCTTTCTCCCCCTCCTCCTCCTCCTCCTCATCTTTCTCCCCCTCCCCCTCCTCCTCATCCTCATCTTTCTCTCCCTCCTCCTGCTCCTCCTCCTCATCTTTCTCCTCCTCCTCCTCCTCGTCCTGCTCCTCCTCCTGCTCTTCTTCCTCATCTTTCTCTCCCCCTCCTCCTCATCTTTCTCTCCCTCCCCCTCCTGCTCCTCCTCCTGCTCTTCTTCCTCATCTTTCTCTCCCCCTCCTCCTCCTCCTCCTCATCTTTCTTTCCTCCTCCTCCTCCTCCTCCTCCTCCTCCTCACCTTTCTCCCCCTCATGCCGCTCCTCGTCCTCATCTTTCTCCCCCTCCTCCTCCTCCTCCTCCTCTTCTTGCTCCTCCTCCTGCTCCTCCTCCTCATCTTTCTCCCCCTCCCCCTCCTCCTCCTCCTCCTCGTCTTTCTCCTCCTCCTCCTCCTCACTGATTGTTTTTCATGTCCAGTTGCCTGAGGAAGTTATCAGATGTGTTGGAGCTGCCGAGGAGGTGCTCCTCCAGGAGGAGGTGCTCCTCCAGCAGGAGGCGCTGCAGCCTCACAGCTGCACCACCTGCTTCCTACTGTAAATCACGTGAAGCCGCTCAGCGTCCGTCACGTCTTCCTCGCTGGAAGTCCAGCGGCTGCAGAAGGAACCACAGGAAGTGCTCTCAGCGCACATGAGTGTGAGGGCCAGGTGGTGGTGGTGTGTGTGTGTGTGTGTGTGTGTGTGTGTGTGTGTGTGTGTGTGTGTGTGTGTGTGTGTGTGTGTTGGGGGGGGGGGTAAAAGTTTGACGGGCTCATTTGACTTGTTTGTCCTACTTATAAATAGATTTTAATTGCAGTCTCCATGTTCGCTGGCTAATCTGGAGTTTCTCTTTGTCTCCAACAACCAGATTAACGCTTGGCTCCGCCCACAAACAGACGCTGTTCTACATGAGTTCTAGCAGAGAAACAGTTTCTGCTTCAGTTTGAGATGTTCAATCACCAGAACAGGATCATGTGCAGGATTGGCTCTGGAAGTCTTCTGTCCTCCAGGAAAGAACCATTCAGACGTTCTTCTCCTGAAGCTCCAAATATAAAACCACCCAACAGGCGACTGGTCACCGTGGTCACTACAGGTTACCATGGTTACCACAAGGTTACACTGTGAAACAGTTACTCTTGTCGGAAAAAAGCTACTTTGTAGGAAACAGTTACTCTGTGGTGTTTAATGCAGTGGTTTTATTGTGAAATGCCGTGCCGGTTTGACTCCTTATACACACGACCAGGACATGGTGGCAGACGTGAAGAAGTGAAGAAGTGAAGAAGTGAAGAAGTGAAGAAGTGAAGAAGCCGATCTGGGAGTGAAAGAGTGAGTTTGTTCCTGGAAGATGTGGGGAGAAGAAGCGGGAGCTACAGAGTCTAGTAGTCACCGCTGCAGCTACGAGCAAATGAAGGCAACAACAGCAACGCTAACCCAGCCCGGAGGGCCACGTTCACCATCCAGCCCCGAGGGCCACGTTCACCATCCAACCCCGAGGGCCACGTTCACCGTCCAGCCCCGAGGGCCACGTTCACCGTCCAGCCCCGAGGGCCACGTACACCATCCAGCCCCGAGGGCCACGTTCACCATCCCGCCCCGAGGGCCACGTTCACCGTCCAGCCCCGAGGGTCACGTTCACCGTCCAGCCCCGAGGGCCACGTTCACCGTCCAGCCCCGAGGGTCACGTTCACCGTCCAGCCCCGAGGGCCACGTTCACCATCCAGCCCCGAGGGCCACGTTCACCGTCCAGCCCCGAGGGCCACGTTCACCATCCAGCCCCGAGGGTCACGTTCACCGTCCAGCCCCGAGGGCCACGTTCACCATCCAGCCCCGAGGGCCACGTTCACCGTCCAGCCCCGAGGGCCACGTTCACCATCCAGCCCCGAGGGCCACGTTCACCGTCCAGCCCCGAGGGCCACGTTCACCGTCCAGCCCCGAGGGCCACGTTCACCATCCAGCCCCGAGGGCCACGTTCACCATCCAGCCCCGAGGGCCACGCTCACCATCCAGCCCCGAGGGCCACGTTCACCATCCAGCCCCGAGTGCCACGTTCACCGTCCAGCCCCGAGGGCCACGTTTACCATCCAGCCCCGAGGGCCACGTTCACCATCCAGCCCCAAGGGCCACGTTTACCGTCCAGCCCCGAGGGCCAGGTTCACCATCCAGCCCCGAGGGCCAGGTTCACCATCCAGCCCCGAGGGCCACGTTCACCATCCAGCCCCGAGGGCCACGTTCACCATCCAGCCCCGAGGGCCACGTTCACCATCCAGCCCCGAGGGTCACGTTCACCATCCAGCCCCGAGGGCCACGTTCACCATCCAGCCCCGAGGGTCACGTTCACCATCCAGCCCCGAGGGCCACGTTCACCATCCAGCCCCGAGGGTCACGTTCACCATCCAGCCCCGAGGGCCACGTTTACCATCCAGCCCCGAGGGTCACGTTCACCATCCAGCACGGAGGGCCACGTTCACCATCCAGCCCCGAGGGCCACGTTCACCATCCAGCCCCGAGGGTCACGTTCACCATCCAGCCCCGAGGGCCACGTTTACCATCCAGCCCCGAGGGTCACGTTCACCATCCAGCACGGAGGGCCACGTTCACCATCCAGCCCCCCAGAACCCTTAGATCTTTGTAAACCACAACATTTGGAGAAGTGGGTCTGAAGATTTGAAAGGTTCCAGCTCCCGAGCGACCGACAGCTGAGCTCAGAGGCTAACCAGGAAAACACGTGTAACGGAGTTCAAAATGCACTTTATTTATTATTATTTTCAATTCATGTCTATTATTGTTGTGTTGAGTATTTGTGAATTTTATCTCAATAGTTTATTTTCATTGCCAATATTTGATTGATTTTGCTTTATGTCTGAATCGCCTTTTTGCACTCGGTCTTGTTTGTCCCTCCCGGGCCTCCGTCGTTCCTCAGTGTTGCTTTTAATGGCGGAGGGCGAGTCGTATGGGAATTCACTGCTGCAACTTCGTGCTGTTTGTCTGTAAATGTAGTAGTTTATGTCAAAGTTTTTACTGTAGATGGTTTGTCATAGTGTGGTGTCAGGTTCCTGTGCTGTTTTGTTTAGTTTCAACCTCTATTTTAACTTTCAGAAGCAGATATAACATTAATTTTGGGGCGATTTTCCAGTAAACGCGTGCAGTGTGACGTCAGCACAGCGGAGCCCGGCTGAACACTCTTTGTTTTATGTTCAGAACCAGAGTGGAGGAAGGCCAGTGGGAAGACTAATTGTATTTTTAATCTTTTCTACAATAAATAAATCAAGACTGAAAGACACTCAGTCGACTCATCATTATTTTGAAGTCCAAATCACAGCCGTTACACACGCTCATCTACTGTAAGGTGGGATGAAGCAGAGCATATTCTTCACGGTCAAGCTTTAACCGACGGGCAAAGACTTCAATACGAAGCAGTAAAAGACACCTTGGACATATTTTGTACCCAGGAAAAATATAATCTAGGAGAGAGCCCAAAGCGTGCAGCAAGCTAATGCAACCCAGTCTCACTCCAAATTGTGTAATACCTCCGTTGGTTCACAGCACACAAACGTAGTCATTTCACAAAAGCCCTCTGAAGGTGTGAGAAGGCTACGCTTCCTTTTCCCAGTCTTTTGATGGGCACGTCAGGTCACCTGACTGACGACTGGAAAGAAAAACATGGCGGATCGCTGGTCTATATTGGGTGGAAAATGCTCGATTGTAAGCTAGTTTGTGGCTTTAGCATTGTTTTGATCACTTTTTAAAGCGACATATATACACCGAGGAGATTAAAGAATCTTCATCTCTCCCTCCACATATGAACTGTGCAAATATCAGTCTACTTCTTAAACTGGATAAAGATCCTACACTACATCTAACTATCGCCCAATATCACTAATCAATGTAGATCTTAGAATAATCAGTAAAACATGAGCAAGCAGAATAGAAAAAACTACACCCCACATCATCACCCTGATCAAACTGGGTTCATTAAAGGACGACACTCCACTAACAACACACACAGATTAATTAATCTTATAGACCACTCCATTAACAACACACACAGATTAATTAATCTTATAGACCACTCCACTAACAACACACAGATTAATTAATATTATAGACCACTCCACTAACAACACACAAAGATTAATTAATCTTATAGACCACTCCACTAACAACACACACAGATTAATTAATCTTATAGACCACTCCACTAACAACACACACAGATTAATTAATCTTATAGACCACTCCACTAACAACACACACAGATTAATTAATCTTATAGACCACTCCACTAACAACACACACAGATTAATTAATCTTATAGACCACTGCCACCACAATAAACAAAAGGCCATTATCACCTCCTTAGATGCAGAAAAAGCTTTTGATAGGCTAAATTGGACATTTCTACTCGCGACACTACAGAAATTAGGATTTAGACAAAATGACCTCTCCTGGATTAAAACATTGTACACCTCACCCAGTGCCTGTGTTAAAACAAATGATCAAATTTCCTCAAGGTTCAATCTCGAGAGAGGCACCAGGCAGGGGTGTCCACTCTCACCATCTCTCTTTGTAATTTTTATAGAACCATTAGCAGCAGCCATTAGACAGAACAATAACATAAAAGGAACACAAACAGCAAATGTAATCCATAAAATATGCCTTTATGCAGATGATGTATTACTTTTCCTGCAAAATGCACAGACCTCTCTTCCAGAAACAATAGAGTTGATAGACAGATTTTTGACAATTTCAGAATATTCTATAAATTCGAATAAATCAGTTGTCTTGCCTATTAACTCTATTTTTCAGCACACATTAAATACCCCACTAAAACCAGGGAACATCAAATACCTCGGCATTAATATCTCAGCCAAACTGTCAGACTTAGTGCACTTAAACTACACCCCCTTATTAAAACAATAGAAGAGGACCTCACTCGATGGAGGACACTTCCTATATCACTTATAGGGAGAGTAGCAACAATTAAAATCAGGGTCCTGCCTAAAATTAACTACATCTTTTCAATGATTCCAACAAAACCACCAAAAACATGGTTTAACACGTTGGATTCCCATATCTCAAAATTCTTATGGAAAAATAAACCATCACGTTTAAGTTTAAAAACACTGCAGAACACCAAGGACCAAGGTGGCTTAGAACTTCCAAACTTCCATAATTAATATCTAGCCAATAAATGACTTTATGTGGTAAAATGGATTAATCAGAAACTTAGATGAAGGCTGGCTGGACATTGAAAAAACCTTCTGTGAAGATCTCCACATCAGAGACCTTCCTTTCTTCAGTCCTGTCATCAAAAAACACAACTGCTTTAAAAGCATCAATATAAACAATCTCTGACAGCTTGGTGGGAATTTCTTCAAATGAATGGATCGTCACTCATTCCCTGCAAACTCACACCTTCTGGAACAATCCTGACATCCTGCAAAGGAAGAAACCAAGAAACTTCACAAGATGGCAGAACAAGGGAAGAAGAACCTTGGAACACCTTTTCTTCAATAACTCTTTTATTCCATTTAATGATCTCATAGAAACTTATGGTATCAGTCAAAATAACTATCTGGAACATCTTCAGCTCCAGTCAATAATACAAACAAAGTTCAAACTAGAAGAGATGAACCTAAACTGACCTCAGACAGTGACAAACCTCCTGAAGATCTCAGCTCCAAAACCACTTTCTAAAATCCTTCAATCCTGTCTTGTTCCAATACCACAATATCCCTTCAAGCTCCAAATGGGAAGAAGATCTCAACATCAACACAGACCCAACGCTTTGGTCACTAATCTGTAGAAACACATTCACAATGAGCAGAAACACCAATATACAGCTCAGACAATACAAGGTATTGGGTGGGGGTGTATACCCATCAAAATCAGGGTGTGTGTGGCACATTGGGCTCCTGGGGGTGGGAGGGGGGTCTGTCCTCCAGCCAGGCCCAACTGGACCTTCGGTCTTCCTGGTCTGGGTGGGGGGGCTGGTCTGGGGAGCGGCGGCTGGAGCCTCCTCTTTCCCGCCAGGTTGGGGGGGGGGGGGGATCGGTGGGCTTCACACCGGGACCGATAAGGGGTGGGGGGGTGATCCCTACCTGCGCGACCTGGGGATCCTGCTCTGGCCTATCCCGGCTTGGCGGTTTGGGTCGAGGCCTGGGGCTCTGTGCCCTTTATCCTTGTCTTGTGGGCCCCTCTTGCCTGGGGTGGGTCTTTTCTGCACTCTCATGCAGAAAAGACACTCGTCTGGTGCCTTGGGGTTGGGGCGTGGCTCTCAGGGCTGGTTTGCCAGGGCCTCTCCGGCTCCCCCTTAAACTGCTACCTTATTGTGGTGGGGGAGTTTGAGCACCCGAATGATCCTCGGAGCTATGTTGTTGGGGGCTTTATGCCCCCCAGTAAGGTCTCCCAAGGCAAAGAGGTCCTAGGTGACGGGTCAGACTAAAAGCAGTTCAAAACACCTCATAGATAAACATCAAAAGAAAAGAGAGACGTCGCTTCGTGAGCCGCAGCTGGGGCCACACCCTGGAGCCAGGCTTGGGGTTTAGGCTAATTTGCGAGCACCTGGTGGCGGGCACTTGCTAGCGGGACTCGGCCGCGCTTAGCCGAAAGGGACGATGTGGGCCCCTCCTCCTCATCCTCCTGTGAGCCCACCACCCACAGAGGCTGCCGTAGGGGTCGGGTGCAGTGTGGATTGGTTGGCAGTTGACGGCAGGGGCCTTGACGACCAGATCCGCGGACACAGAATCTGGTGTTCAGGACATGGAATGTGACCTCGCTGGGGGGGAAGGAGCCCTAGCTTGTGGGGGAGGTTGAGAGATACCGTCTAGATATAGTCTGGCTCACCTCCACTCACAGCTTGGACTCTGGAACCCAGCTCCTCCACAGGGGCTGGATACTCCACTTTTCTGGAGTTGCCCGTGGTGAGAGGCAGTGGGCTTGCTGATTGCCCCACAGCTCAGCCGCCATGTGTTGGAGTTCACCCCGTTAAATGAGAGGGTTGTGTGCCTATGCCTTCGGGAAGGTCTCTGACTGTTGTCAGGGAGACTTGGAAGGGGGTGATTGGGACTACTGTGCTAGTCACAGCTTGTCCATAACGAACACGATGTTGGAGCACAGGGGTGTCCATAAGTGCACCTGGCACCAGGACACCCTACGCCGGAGCTCAATGATAGACTTTGTGGTCGTGTCATCTGATCTCCGGCTGCGTGTCTTGGACACTCGGGTAAAGAGAGGGGCAGAGCTGTCAACTGATCACCACCTGGTGGTGAGTTGGATGCGCTGGACTGGGAGGAGGCCGGATAGACTCGGCAGGCCCAAACGTGTTGTGAGGGTCTGCTGGGAACATCTGGCCGAGCCCTCCGTCCGCACAGTTTTCAACTCCCACCTCCAGGAGAGCTTCTCACGGATCCCGAGGGAGGCTGGAGACATTGAGTCCGAGTGGACCATGTTCTCCACTTCCATTGTTGAAGCTGCTGCTCGAAGCTGTGGACTCAGGGTCTCTGGTACCTGTCGTGGCGGCAATCCCCGAACCCGGTGGTGGAAACCGGGAGTAAGGGATGCCGTCAAGCTGAAGAAGGAGTCCTATCAGGCACTGTTAGCTCATAGGACCCCCGAGGCAGTCGACAGGTACCGGCAGGCCAAGCGAGCTGCAGCCTGGGCTGTGGTGGAGGCAAAAACTCGGGTCTGGGAGGAGTTCGGAGAGGCCATGGAGGAGGACTATCGGTCGGCCTCGAGGAAATTCTGGCAAACCGTCCGACGTCTCAGGAACGGGAAGCAGTTTTTCACCAACACTGTTTACAGTGGAAGTGGGGAGCTGTTGACCTCAACTGGGGATATCGTTGGGCGGTAGAAGGAATACTTCGAGGACCTCCTCAATCCCACCACCACGTCTTCCATTGAGGAAGCAGAGGCTGGGTTCTCAGAGGTGGACTCGTCCATTTCTCAAGCTGAAGTCACTGAGGTAGTTGTGAAGCTCCTCGGTGGCAAGGCACCGGGAGTGGATGAGATTCGCCCAGAGTTCCTTAAGTCTCTGGATGTGCAGGGACTGTCGTGGCTGACTCGTCTCTGCAACATCGCGTGGCGGGCGGGGACAGTCCCTCTGGACTGGCAGACCGGGGTGGTGGTCCCTCTCTTCAAGAAGGGGGATCGGAGGGTGTGTTCCAACTACAGAGGGATCACACTCCTCAGCCTCCCCGGGAAAGTCTATTCCAGGGTACTGGAGAGGAGGGTCTGGCCGTTAGTCAAACCTCGGATCCAAGAGGAACAATGCGGTTTTCGTCCTGGTCGTGGAACACTGGACCAGCTCTAGACCCTCCACCAGGTTCTCCTGATGGTGGAACACTGGACCAGCTCTATACCCTCCACCAGGTTCTCCTGATGGTGGAACACTGGACCAGCTCTATACCCTCCACCAGGTTCTCCTGATGGTGGAACACTGGACCAGCTCTATACCCTCCACCAGGTTCTCCTGATGGTGGAACACTGGACCAGCTCTATACCCTCCACCAGGTTCTCCTGATGGTGGAACACTGGACCAGCTCTAGACCCTCCACCAGGTTCTCCTGATGGTGGAACACTGGACCAGCTCTATACCCTCCACCAGGTTCTCCTGATGGTGGAACACTGGACCAGCTCTATACCCTCCACCAGGTTCTCCTGATGGTGGAACACTGGACCAGCTCTATACCCTCCACCAGGTGCTCCTGATGGTGGAACACTGGACCAGCTCTAGACCCTCCACCAGGTGCTTGAGGGTTCATGGGAGTTCGCCCAACCAGTCCACATGTGTTTTGTGGATCTGGAGAAGGCGTTCGACCGCGTCCCCCGAGATGTCCTGTGGGGGGTGCTCCGGGAGTATGGAGTCCGGGGTCCCTTGTTAAGGGCTGTTCGGTCTTTGTATTCCCGGAGCAGGAGTTTGGTTCACATTGCCGGCAGTAAGTCGGACCTGTTCCCAGTGCACGTTGGCCTCCATCAGGGGTGTCCTTTATCACCGATTCTGTTCATCATATATATGGACAGAATTTCTAGGCACAGCCAGGGGCCGGAGGGGGTCCAGTTTGGGGACCACAGGATCTCATCTCTGCAATTTGCGGATGATGTGGTTCTGTTAGCTTCATTGAACCTGGACCTTCTGCGTGCACTGACACGGTTCACAGCCGAGTGTGAAGCAGCTGGGATGAGGATCAGCACCTCTAAATCCGAGGCCATGGTTCTAGACCAGAAAAAGGTGTCTTGCCCCCTCCAGGTCGGTGGAGTGCCCTTGTCCCAGGTGGAGGAGTTCAAGTATCTTGGGGTCTTGTTCACTAGTGGGGGAAAGATGGAGCGTGAGATCGACAGGCGGATCGGTGCATCGGTCCGTCGTGGTGAAGAAGGAGCTGAGCCAAAAAGCGAAGCTCTCGATTTACCGGTCGATCTTCGTTCCTACCCTCACCTATGGTCATGAACTATGGGTCATGACCGAAAGAACCAGATCCCAGATACAAGCGGCTGAAATGAGCTTCCTTCGTAGGGTGGCTGGGCGTACCCTTAGAGATAGGGGGAGGAGCTCAGTCACCCTTAGAGATAGGGTGAGGAGCTCAGTCACCCTTAGAGATAGGGTGAGGAGCTCAGTCACCCTTAGAGATAGGGTGAGGAGCTCAGTCACTCTTAGAGATAGGCTGAGGAGCTCAGTCACCCTTAGAGATAGGGTGAGGAGCTCAGTCACCTTTAGAGATAGGGTGAGGAGCTCAGTCACCCTTAGAGATAGGGGGAGGAGCTCAGTCACCCTTAGAGATAGGGTGAGGAGTTCAGTCACCCTTAGAGATAGGGTGAGGAGCTCAGTCACCCTTAGAGATAGGGTGAGGAGCTCAGTCACCCTTAGAGATAGGGGGAGGAGCTCAGTCACCCTTAGAGATAGGGGGAGGAGCTCAGTCATCCTTAGAGATAGGGGGAGGAGCTCAGTCACCCTTAGAGATAGGGTGAGGAGCTCAGTCATCCTTAGAGATAGGGGGAGGAGCTCAGTCACCTTTAGAGATAGGGTGAGGAGCTCAGTCACCCTTAGAGATAGGGGGAGGAGCTCAGTCACCCTTAGAGATAGGGTGAGGAGCTCAGTCACCCTTAGAGATAGGGGGAGGAGCTCAGTCACCCTTAGAGATAGGGGGAGGAGCTCAGTCACCCTTAGAGATAGGGGGAGGAGCTCAGTCATCCTTAGAGATAGGGGGAGGAGCTCAGTCACCTTTAGAGATAGGGTGAGGAGCTCAGTCACCCTTAGAGATAAGGGGAGGAGCTCAGTCACTCTTAGAGATAGGGTGAGGAGCTCAGTCACCCTTAGAGATAGGGTGAGGAGCTCAGTCACCCTTAGAGATAGGGGGAGGAGCTCAGTCACCCTTAGAGATAGGGTGAGGAGCTCAGTCACCCTTAGAGATAGGGGGAGGAGCTCAGTCACCCTTAGAGATAGGGTGAGGAGCTCAGTCACCCTTAGAGATAGGGGGAGGAGCTCAGTCACCCTTAGAGATAGGGTGAGGAGCTCAGTCACCCTTAGAGATAGGGGGAGGAGCTCAGTCACCCTTAGAGATAGGGGGAGGAGCTCAGTCACTCTTAGAGATAGGGGGAGGAGCTCAGTCACCAGGGAGGAGCTCGGAGTAGAGCTGCTGCTCCTCCACATCCAGAGGAGCCAGATGAGGAGGCTTGGGCATCTCTTTCAGATGCCCCCCGGACGCCTCCCTAGGGAGGTGTTCCGGGCATGTCTCTCTGGTAGGAGGCCTCGGGGCAGACCCAGGACACCTGGAGGGACTATGTCTCTCTATGGCCTGGGAACGCCTTGGGGTGCCACCGGAGGAGCTGGAGGAAGAGTCTGGGTGAGGGAAGTCTGGGCAACTCTGCTCAGACTGCTGCCTCCGCGACCCGGCCTGGATAAGCGGTAGACAATGGATGGATGGATGGGGCACCACCAGCTAAACTGGAAATAGCTAATACCCAAATATTAGTCTCATTTGTAAAAAGGTTTATTTAAGTTAGTTAATATTCCTGTGCAAAATATAACAATTTAAATAACAGAGAAGGTGTGAGATTCGAGCACAGACTGTTACAAACCAGTGAATTGTCAACAATAAACACACAATAATTACCAGGAATTGATCAATCAGCTAACAGGCCTTTATTACAAAAGTGCATTAATTCATAAATAATTCAGAACTCATATAATAAATCAACACTAATCTACTAAACAGCAAATCTATGTACAAAGAAAGTGTGTTGTTTACGACAAGCCAAAATGGTGGCTAAGTTTCACTCAATGCATAGCCAGGTTGCCGAGGCGATAGCAGACGCTCTCTGAGGTCACGTGAGCCGGAGTTCGAGTGGGATGTCGGAACATCCAGTTAGAACTCTGGTGATCGCACCGAAGTGGTTTAGCAGCACAAGTTAGCGGTTCGGATGCTAAATGTGGCTAGGTGTGTGTATTTATCAAACTGAGATTAGATACCATGAGCGGACCTTGGGCATGCGCGGGGCGTGCTCGCTAAGCCAGGTTAGGTGAAGAGGAGAGAGGAAGAAAGGTTCTGGCAAGGTTTCGGGTCCAAAACCCGGTTCTCCACACAGGGATCGAAGTTAAACCTGCTGTCTGAGTTGGAGAACTGGAGTTTTGGACAGGAGGGCGCGTGATCCCGTTCCTCCTCTAGTCTGAAATATCGCTGCTTTTCTCAGATCCAAACCTCTCAATTCCCATTTTTTTCTTATCCCATTTCAGTTTCCAACTCCCTTCCTTGCTGTACACCCACCCCCCCCCCCCCCCCCCGGCACCATCTCTGTGAAAGGAGGTCCGTTACACAATTGCATGGAGTCGATTGAGGTCTTGCTGCACAAAGACTGTATTCAAACCTCTCTGCTATTTTGCAGGAACCAGGATCAAACTTACCATCTGGTGTGTGTGTGTGTGTGTGTGTGTGTGTGTGTGTGTGTGTGTGTGTGTGTGTGTGTGTGTGTGTGTGTGTGTGTGTGTGTGTGTGTGTGTGTGTGTGTGTGTGTGTGTGTGTGTGTGTGTGTATGTGTCCTCTTGCACTTGAATACAGATCAAATTCAAATCAACAGTTAAGCAAAATCCATCGAGGTCAAAACTGCGCACGCACGCACGCACGCACGCACGCACACACGCACGCACGCACGCACACACGCGGTCTATTTGGGTCAGAGCTGGAATGAAAGTGTCGCAGGAACAGACATTTTCCATCATCACTGATTTTCTCTCAGTGTAACTGAGTCTGTGTATGTAAAGAGGTGTGTGTGTGTGTGTGTGTGTGTGTGTGTGTGTGTGTGTGTGTGTGTGTGTGTGTGTGTGTGTGTGTGTGTGTGTGTGTGTGTGTGTGTGTGTGTTGTTGTGGGGCCACGTGTTGGACGTGTGCGTCAGGTTCTCCCTCCTGTCTGCTGTCATGTTTCCTGTAAACCTTTATGTCTGTGAGAAGCATTAACCTATATTAACACGCCGGGCGTCGCAACACGAGCTGGCTGACTCCGCCTCTTCAAAGGAAGCGTCTGTCACATCTAACTATGTCAGTGTGTTTTCCTTTACGTTTCCCACATGCCACCCGGTCACCCGGCACGATGCAGACTCCCCTGTGTAATGTGTGTATGATGTGTTTGATGTGTGCATAAAGTGTGTAATGTGTGTGATGTGTGGAGAAGTTGTGAGCAGCGATGAGCTTCATGTTATATAACATGGCGAGCGCTGCAGCAGGCGCTGGAACACAAACACTCATCTGGGACGTACAGAGAGAACCAAGCATCTGATTTACGTCCTGAAGTCTGGCTGAGAGTCGGCTCCTTTTTTCTTACTTCTCACACTGAGGCCCCGTCACCACGGCAACACTGTTTCATGTAATCATCGTTTCTGTCCGATCGTCCACATGACGCGGCGTTTAAGGACACTGAAAATGGACTTTTTGGAAAACGTGTTCCAGAGTGGAGGAGTTTGATAACCCGCCTTGGCTTTGACGTGTTGGACGGACAAGATGCACATCAGCTGAAAACGACGATGTCATCGCCCCACCTCTCGATCTGAAAGCCCCACAACCCTCTCTGTGATGTCACCACCCCATGTCTATGATGACGTTTCAAGTAAAAACTTTTGTGCTTCCATTCGGAAAAGCTTCATCTTTACGCGGCAATGTTTTGAAAATGATGTCCATTTCCACAGGAACGACAGTAACAGTTAAAATCATGCAGTTTTCATGTTGATCCACCAGTGGGCGCTGTGGGTTGTTCTTGTAGTGAAACCACACACACATTCAGCAGAGGACAATACATGTTTTTTCCCTGTGGAAACACACCCAGTCAGCCTGGTACCTGCACACCTCATGGGGAGACACACAGTGCAGGTCTTTAAAAAACGAGTTTTGGTTGTGATTTCCACTCAAATGTTCTAAAATAATCAAAGAGTACATGTATTTTCTTAAGCTGTGGTTTCATAGAAATTAGTGTCATCTGCCAACAGAGGGTAAAAATTCTGAGAATCACAGAAAGAGCAATGATGGTTTACCTCATGTTTGATGAGTGAGAGCAGGCGAGCACCGGACTCTGCCCAGGTTCTGACACCAGCCGATATCTGGACACCACTTTCATACCTCGTTATCTCAGAACTGTGTGAAGAAACACTTCTGCTCCACAAAGCTGCAAGTCAAAACCACGAGAGTGAAGTTTCAGAAATACAAGAGATCGACTTTACTCTTCATCCCGGCACTTTCTAGAGATCAAACCCAGAAAGGATCTTATGTTTCACGAGTGACACGAAACGCAGCCGCTCTTTGAGAACACATCAGCATGTGCTGATTGGCCAGTTTCAAGCTGTCACTGTCTGAAACAGCTCAACACGTCTCATGAGGGTGAATGTGAATGAGTGAAGCAGCAGTTCTTCTGTTCTGGAAGTTAATTCATTCATTAGAACTAATTATATTTTGTTGTCTTACAGACTCGAGCACAAGCATCAAGACAGACTGAACAACAGTGTTATTATCTTCATATCGCTAGAAAAACCGAGTTTGTCACATTTTGTTCCTAAAACTCCACTTTGAACGTTTGTTTGGATCTGAAGAAAGGACAAGAAGAGATAAACTCTTCAACTAGTAAGGGAGGAAAAATCCAGCAAGAACCTACGTGAATACTTTTTAGCACAGAGTATGAAGAGATTGAGAAAGTCATGGGTATACAAATTCAAATTTTATTGGGTATAAAACAAGAAACTAAAATGATAAAAAGGGCAATGGATCCAATAACAAATTTGACACTGTAAATTTGGGAAAAGGTCATGGGGGAATTAAATTGCAACGACAGAGGAGAATATTGAGTTGGGCTGCCGATGATCCAAAGTTCAACCACATCTGGATGATTCAAGGTTTAAAGAATACTCTATTTATACCCTTGCTAGAAAATCAGGTTACTGTCTAGATAGAGCTGCCCAGGCTGGTTTAATCGAGAAAATCATGTTACTGTCTAGATAGAGCTGCCCAGGCTGGTTTAATCTAGAAAATCATGTTACTGTCTAGATAGAGCTGCTAAGGCTGGTTTAATCTAGAAAATCATGTTACTGTCTAGATAGAGCAGCCCAGGCTGGTTTAATCTAGAAAATCATGTTACTGTCTAGATAGAGCTGCTCAGGCTGGCGTAATCTCGAAAATGATGTTACTGTCTAGATAGAGCTGCTCAGGCGGTTAAATCTAGAATATCATGTTACTGTATAGATAGCGCTGCTCAGGCTGGTTTAATCTAGAAAATCATGTTACTGTCTAGATAGAGCTGCTCAGGCTGGTTCAATCTAGAAAATCATGTTACTGTCTAGATAGAGCTGCTCAGGCTGGTTTAATCTAGAAAATCATGTTACTGTCTAGATAGAGCTGCTCAGGATGGTTTAATCTAGAAAATCATGTTACTGTCTAGATAGAGCTGCTCAGGCTGGTGTAATCTCGAAAATTATGTTACTGTCTAGATAGAGCTGTTCAGGCGGTTAAATCTAGAATATCATGTTACTGTATAGATAGCGCTGCTCAGGTTGGTTTAATCTAGAAAATCATGTTACTGTCTGGATAGAGCTGCTCAGGCTGGTTTAATCTAGAAAATCACGTTACTGTCTAGATAGAGCTACTCAGGCTGGTTTAATCTCATAACAGTTGAAAATATTTGGATCAGTGTGATTACTGTAAATAATATATGTAGCACTAACAAGGGTATTGTATGTATCTCCTCACTCAGTCTATCTGTCTTCCCTCTCCTCTCCTCTCTTCTCCTCTATCCTCTCAGTCTATCTCTCTCTCTTTCCTCTCCTCTCCTCTCCTCTCCCCTCCTCTCCTCTCCTCTCATCTCCCCTCGTCTCCTCTCCCCTCATCTCCTCTCCTCTCCTCTCCCCTCCTCTCCTCTCCTATCCTCCACCTCTCCTCTCTTCTCCTCCACCTCTCCTCTCCTCTCCTCTCCTCCACCTCTCCTCTCCTCTCCCCTCCTCTCCTCTCCTCTCCTCTCCTCTCCTCCACCTCTCCTCTCCTCTCCCCTCCTCTCCTCTCCTCTCCTCCACCTCTCCTCTGAGGAGAGATCAATTATGAAAGAGACTTTCATAATTGATCACAAAACTGAATTGAATGACATCATCCAGGTTACAGTGGATGTGTATAATAGAGGGACAGTAGGGTTTACCTTCAAACCAACTGGTAACCAGAGTGAAACAGCCATCTTTCAGATGATGGACATCATGGCATCATGATGATGGACAGAATGTGGATGACACGATGTTCTGCCACCAGCTCACACACATGGAGGGAGTTTGGTTCTTCATAACTCCATAACTTCAGATGAAGAGCAGACAGTGGAAACCCAACAATCAGGAGACTGTGGTGATCAACAGGGACACCATACATATGTTTTCTGTTGCTGTTCTGAATGATTTGGGAATACCGTATTGTTCAGTGATTGACCTATGATACGCCAAACAGCTGTGTGGTCATGAACCTGGGAAAGCTGGACAAAGTCGTGCAGAAAGAAGACTGATATCTGGTTCAAACTTTACTGCCAGTAAAAAGGCTCAAAACACTGAACAATGGTTCCAGATCGTCAAGGATATTTATTCAATGGAAAAGATGACTCATCAATTAAAACTCAAGGGACATACATTTGACAAAAATTGGAAGAAACCGAATCCCTGCAGGGAACAAGATGCCAAGAACTAAATGTTGTTTTCTTTCTCAGTCCTTCAAATGAACCTCATTTAAAGGACTGAAAAAGAAAACGACCTCTGTCTTTATCATCATTCATGATTGTTGAAAATTATGATAAAAAAGACAGAGGAAAAGAGCAGCTGCTGTCTCTCTGCTCTTCATATCTCTGAAAAAACCGCCAAACCTCGTCTTTTCAAATGACAGAAAGCAGCTCAGAGGAGAGCTTCATTCACACCATGCTTCAAGAGAAAACTCCTCCATTCTGTGTCTTTGTTTCACAATAGTTCCATCTTTCAGGACAAGGTTCTGAAAAGGATGGAGGTGGTGGAGAATTAGGAAGTGACAAAACAAGTCTTCTAAAACCTGATTTTGTCTTCTTGACTCACCACACTGCAGCGTTATTGTTCTCAAGATGAAGACGAGAGAATCTCTCTCTCTCTCTCTCTCTCTCTCTCTCTCTCTCTCTCTCTCTCTCTCTCTCTCTCTCTCTAACACACACACACACACACACACACACACACACACACACACGTGCGCTATGTGTGTGATCACAGCAGAACAACACTTTTAACGGGACGGAAGTTTGAACTTGATGAGCTGAAGCTTTAAAGAAACATGAAACAGTCTGATGCACACGCTCAACCACAGATGTGTGTGTGTGTGTGTGTGTGTGTGTGTGTGTGTGTGTCACCCTTCTGTCACAATGGTGTTTTCAGATATTCTGACAGATTGGAATGTTTAATCTTTGATTTCACCTCAGTTACATCAACTCCTCCCCCTCCTCATCCATTTCTCTCTCCTCCTCCCTCTTTTTTTCCTCCTTCCCTTGTTTACATTTCTCCTCCTTCTTCCCCTTCTCCATCACCTGACTTCCTGGAGCTCCACCTGGGAGGTCAGGT